>NC_041227.1:96997745-97011930 GCF_002837175.3 Physeter macrocephalus | reverse complement strand
GATCCCCCATGCCACGGAGCGGCTGGGCCCATGAGCCATGGCCACTGAGCGTGCGCGTCCGGAGCCTGTGCTCTGCAACGGGAGAGGCCACAGCAGTGAGAGGCCCGTGTACCGCAAAAAAAAAAAAAAAAAAAAAAAACTCACAAGACCCCTGCGGGTGAACAGTTAAAAAGACCTGCTCTGGACTCGTCCCCCAACTCCCACGCACTCTCAAGAAAGGATCTGGTGTCTGTGGCTTTGAGGAAAAAATAGCTCTTGTCTCTGTGAACTGAATCAGGTGAGAATAGCATCCTGAGTGAGGGCGGGGAGGCATACACCTTCTACCTGGAAGTACAAGGGGAGAGCAAGCCACGGGCCGCTGCACACCAACTGGGAGAACGTGAGCAGGTGGCTTCACTGAACCTCAGGTTTCTCATCTGTAAAATGGGTCTAATAAAACTCACTTTGTGAGTTTGCCGAGATGGTTAAACGTGGAAAAGCCCCAGCCCACAGGAGGTCCATAAATAGTTTCTGGCACCTGGACAGACACCATGCCAGGGACCCAGGGGCCTACCCTGCGGCACCGTCTGAGCGTGTCTGTTCCTCTCCCAGGAGGCTGAGGAACTGGGCCACAGTGGGGTGCCCGCTGGGCTAAGGTGGTCATCACCTGGGCCTTGGAGATTGTTGTGGCCAAAGGGCTTCATGCCCTGAGCTGGTGGTAGAGCCCTGCTCCTGCCACCTTTATTTCCTAAAGAAGACCAAGGACATGCCTCCTCCCCTTCCCTCCCCTCCCCTACATAGGCTCACAGTCACACTCAGACACAAACACACACACACACACACACACACACACACACGCAGCGACGAGGGCCTGAGCCCCGAATCTGTCAGGAGAGGTAGCTGGTCCCCGCAGCAGATATAAGAGAGCGTTTTCCCAGCATCTTGTTCCCACCGAGAATAGCCAGCCATGAAAATCATGCTGCCGTCTGTACCTCCCGTGAAGACAGCAAGTGCTACTCGCAATCCGTGAGCCATGGCACCCAATCGGGCCCGCCCCTCCCCTCCCCCCGCTGCACACAGCACACCCCTCCCGCGGTGAACACACCCTCACAGACCCACATGCAAGCCACGCGGCTACAGAGACACGTACGTGCACACACCTGCACATGCTCACACATGCTCACTCAGACACACTGCCACAATGCCACATTTGGACACACTCGTGTAGCTACCCTAGACGTGGCTTGCCGCCTATGTGAAGCTGTCGGTGGTCAGACGTATCGCCTGCGTCTATCCCACACGCATTTGCGCACGGCGCACCCAGGCGCATACCCCACGCTCCGCCACACCGCCTACACACGCACAGGCACACCCCACTCCTGACGTGCACAGGCTTCGTGCACACTCCCCGATAAGCCTCCGTTGAGGATATTAGAGGGGGCGGAGGGGCAGGAGAGGAGTGAAGGGGAGCCACGTTGAGCCCCAAACCCGGTCCCCCCAGGAAGGGCCGCCTCCCCGTCGCCACGGCTTGTTCTCCTGGGGATGTGTTGGTTGGGCTTCTCCAGCCATAATCAGGGGAGGAGTAGGCAGAGGTACTCACCCGGAAGTTCTCAGACCAAGAGGTCGGCCTGGACTCTCCAGGAGGACGGTACATTCACCCCCAACGGCACCCACTCTACACAGCCCAGCCCAGCAGCTGCCAGTCTTAGAGGCCACAGCTGGAAAGGACTTCACGGTTCATCTCCTCCGATAGCATCCTGCTATCCTGCATCCACCACCACCACCACCCTCCACCGACCACCTCCACCACCAAATGTCACCGGAAGGCAAAGCTCCTGAGAAGGTCAGGGCCTATCAAAGCCGCACAGCGAGCTGGTGGCCCCCCTCCAAGCTCACAACCTCAGAGCCCCCTGCTACCACACTGCCTCTGGAACGAAGCGCTTGGGGCTTTGTGGTGGGGGGGGGATAAGAACCCCCTTGAGAATCTGATCATAACTTCTGAAATACGGACTCTCCCTCTGCAAATGCCCAGGTGCACACACAATGGATTGCATTCAATTCAGGGGGTCTCCAGCCACTGGGAGCTCCCACGGGAAAGCGGTTCTCAAACTTTGGTGGGCCAGAGAACCACCCGGGCACTTTAAAATCCTGACCTCCAGACCCCAACCCCAGAGATGCTGATTGTGTAGGCCTCAGGTAGGTGCAGGCAGCTACACTGATTACAAGCATCCCAAGAGTCTGATGCAGGGGGATCCAAAGACCAGTCTAGAAAGACTTTGGTCGGTGGGGCCCAACATCCAGGGCAAGGACCTCTACTCTAGAAAGAGACCAAACTGAACATTTACCTTTAGGTGGGGAGACAGGGAGATGCTTCCTACGGCCTTATCCCAAGGGTGAGAGGGGCCCC
Source organism: Physeter macrocephalus (assembly GCF_002837175.3). NCBI lineage: Eukaryota > Metazoa > Chordata > Mammalia > Artiodactyla > Physeteridae > Physeter > Physeter macrocephalus. The sequence goes on along the minus strand of NC_041227.1, from coordinate 97,009,544 downwards.
AAGGTGGCCCCAAAGCCATGTCATGATTGGGGGGGGTGTCTCTTGTGTTACTGTTCCCGAGACCCCCACTCAGGGCACCTGACACACGTCTCAAGCTAGACTGTGTCCTCGCCCAGGCCAGGGACCACACGCACCTCGTCTGTTCCCAGCCCAGAGCCAAACCTGAGCCCCACCAGTGCGGTTCTGAACGGAACTGAACAAGCCTGTCAGCCCACGAGGTCTATTCCAGGCCCCCCCCCCCGAAAGCGTCCAGGTTAGTTCCCGTCCCCATGGGCTCTGAAAACCAAACCCACCAGCTCTCAGAGCTGTCCAGTGAGGGAGGGATGCGTCAAGGGCCTGGCCTCCCAGCTACCAGGCCCAGGCCCCCCGGGGAAGGGGAACCCATTCAGAAAGCCTGGTTTCCGAGTTCTCAGTCTGTTCGCCCCTTCCGGAAGCGCTGTCAGGAAAGCCAAGTCTTTGTCTTCTCTCTCTCTCTCCAGGTGATATTGGTGGTCAGATGGGATTGTTTATTGGTGCTAGTATCCTTACAATACTAGAGCTCTTTGATTATATTTATGAGGTAAGATTTGGGATCGCTCGTGCGCGAATGACCTGGTGCCCTCATCCTGCCCCGACGTCCAGAACCAAAGCGTGGATGGGGGGAGAGCACGGCCTCTCTTCCCCCAGGGCCGCCTTCTCCTGCCTGTCCATGGATATTGTCTATCACCACCTCCTAGGCACTGGGGGAGGGATGGATGTAAGAGAGACAGAAGCCACAGGCCTGTCCTCAGGGCTGTCTACACTCACAGGGAGGGAGCAGAAAGGATGAGAAGAAGAGGGTGAAACTGTGCTGAGGCCACAGCCCTGAGCCCTCCCGCTGCTGGGGGCTTCAGACATGGGTGTGTCTGCACCCTCCCACTCACACCGCGTACCACACTCACACGCAACATCTGCACACACATATACCACACACACTCCACACACACCACTCACACACGTGCCATACACACACATCACACAGTTACACCACACTCACATACGACATATGCACACACATGTACCACACACACCACTCACACACATGCCATACACACATCACAGTTACACCACACTCACATACGACATATGCACACACATGTACCACACACACACTCCACACACACCACTCACACACGTGCCATACACACATCACACAGTTACACCACACTCACATACGACATATGCACACACATATATCACACACACTCCACACACACCACTCACACACGTGCCATACACACACATCACACACAGTTACACCACACTCACATATGACATATGCACACACACTTATACCACACTCACGTACTACTCACAAATACACATGTACACCACATGCACACACACACCACTCACACGCATCACACACACTTAAACCACACTCACACGCAACATCTGCACACACATACACCACACACTCCACACACATATATCACACACAGTTATACCGTGCTCACACACACTGCTCACAAATACACACCACGCGCACACCTCACGCGCGCACGCGCACACACACACACACGCGCGCACACACACACACACACACACACACACACACACACACACCTGCCCTCCTGGTGGCCCATCACCCGAGCAGCGCCCTCCGTGGCCCAGGCAGGTTTCGGGAAGGAGAACTCCTGCAGTGCTCGTCAGTCCTGAGCAGGAGGAGCGAGGGCACCCCTGCCGCTCCTGGCCACTAACAGTCCGGGAGTTGTCACCCTCAGGAGGCAGCTGGACAGAGCCTCTGAAAGCCTCTCACACAACAAACGGTGGCTTCAGTCACTGAGCGCTCCGGGTGCACGTCAGCCTTGCTACTGCCTCCCTCCCCCCAGCCCCGGGATGGCTCCAGGGACTCCAGAATCCCTCCGGGAAGTCCAGGCCCAACACCATCCCCAGGACCACCTGAGTCTCAGCCTAGCAAACGGGGCCTGCAGAGCAGTGGCCTGCATCCCAGAGGGGGCTGGCGATGGCCAAAGGCCGCCGGGAGTCACTGCGGGGAGCCGGTGGGCACCGGTGACCGGGGCCTCTAGAGTGCCACATCCTGCCTCTCAGCGTGGTGACCTTGTTCCCAAACCGGGTCCCATGGCCAGATTTCATTCTGCCTTGTTTACTCATTTTTGTGAAAGGATATACAAAATCACAGAAATTGAATCGCACCAGGGAACATATTTAGTAATTACCCTTTCTTGCTAAGAATAAAATGTTAAGAACTCAAGTGTATCCCGATCTTGTGAACTGTGGAGTTGTCAGGCCTCAAAAGTGATGAGTAATTCTGTCCCCCCAGGACAGACAGGGAACCGGCCATACTGGGAGACCAGGCCCTCCCGTGACCCCCTCCAAGCTCTACTCAGCCCAAAGATTGGGTAGGGGCCCCAGCCCAGCCACGTGGAGGGAGGTCTCTCTCTCTCTACCTTGGCGCCATTCTTCTGGCCTGACCACCCCCTTCCTGCCTTTCTTGCAGCTGATCAAAGAGAAGCTATTAGACCTGCTTGGCAAAGAAGAGGAGGAAGGGAGCCACGATGAGAATGTGGTAAGGGCAGCCCGGGGTTTGCAGGTTGGTTAGTTCCTCTGGCACATACAGGCCGTGTTAACCCAGATGCGGGGGCCGGGGGGGGCCGGAGGGCGGACCGTGTTTCGTTGCACACCTTTCCGTGGCTCGTGACACTCTGCAGCTCCCAAATCCGATGACACTCCAGCTGAGCCTTGAGCCTCTCTCTGAGACTCACCCCAGAGCCCAGTAGTAAGCCGTGGATGCAGCGGAGACCAGGAGATGCTTCTGCCTGGACCAATCCAGCTTCTCCTAGGCCAGAGGCCCCGCCCCTCTTCTCATGCCTTGGGAGAACCGGAGAGGCTCTGCGTAGGTCCACTCCCTTATTCTGCGGGGTGGCAAAATACAAGCAGGGATGTCCCTGGTACTCTACCCCATTTTGAAGGGGACGTAGGGTGTGCGGCCCTGTGAATTTGGTAGTGGCAATAATACCCATTAGAACTGCTAACCATCGTATGCCTGGTACATGTCAGGCACTGTGCTAAGTGCCTTAAGAGCGCCACGTCATCTCAACCCGACAGTCACCCTAGAGGAAGGTCTGTTTTTATCTCCATTCTGTTCATGAGGCCGTTGCGGCTCAGAGACCAAGGTTACACTGCAGGGGGGTGTCAGAGCTGGGCACAAAGCCTCCCTAACCACTGTCCTACCCTGCCTCTCATTCCTCGAGCCAGAGAGGGGCAGCACCTCTAATGCCACTCATTCTCCTTCCCTAACTCAGTCTGCTCCTGGACCCCGGCCTCCACTGAAGGTTGCAGGTATCGCTGGCTTTCTCCAAGTCAGCACCCCCGCCCCAAGAGACCACCCCATTCAGTGGCCACTTGCCCCCTTAAAATCATAACATGCCAAATGGATCCCAGCCCCCTCCTCCTGTTTGGGTTCCCACTTCTGTTCCAGACGCTATTTCTCTACCCATCTCCCAGGCTAAAAAAATCTCACTTTGATTCTCTCGGGTCCCTGCAGCCTCTGCTTGAACAGAAGACAGCTTCTGTTGAGGAGAGGGCGGTGTGGAAGGAGGGCAGGCTCTGGACTCAGCTACCTGCCTGGATCCCAGATCCCCGCTTCCCAGCCGTGTGTGCCTGGGGGCCTCTTTACTTCCCTTTCTGATCATCTGCTAAATCACTGGGGCTTCAGGGGGTGCCATTCAGATTAAGTGAGGCCAGGCCTGTAAAAGCCATGAGCTTTGCCTAGTTTATAATGAGCGCTGAGCAAGTACAGGCTCCCTGCCCCTCCCCCAGCCTCCTCCTCATCAAATCTCCCCCGCATTCCTGGCACAGAATTCTGCTCCCATCCCTCCCAGCCTCCAGCCCTCCGCAGCCTGGGAATCACCTGGAAAACTCAAAGCTATCTCAGCCCCACCCTGCTCAGGGACCCAAGACAACTCTTCCCTGGGGCCAGCCTAACCTAAAGGTCCTTCGGGCAGCTGTGATCAGGGGTCAGGGTTCTGGCTGTCAGGGGCCTCCACTGCTTGGCCTCAGCGATTGGCACCCCCTGGCCCGGGCTTGGCCACAGGCCACCCCTCCTCCAGCCCAGGCTGACCCAACAGAGGCCCCAAGGGCGAGGGTAGGATGTGCCATCCAAGCTCCAAAGCTACACACCACCGAGATGCAGCTTCAGGTGACACATCAGGGGACCGCTAGAGAGAAGGTCAAACCAGTCGCTAAGCCCCATCCGCACTCTGCGGGGGCGGGGGCGGTGTGTGCCTAGGTGGAGAATGGAGAGGATTCTAAAGGCGACGAGGCCCCTTCAGCCTCACGCTCCAAGGTGGCAAGCCGGCGCGTGAGATGTCTGGGGCGGAGCAGCCGTGCCCCGGGAGAGCCCACAGTGGGCAGCGTGGTTCCCGGGGCCTGGGCTGGGCTGCCCGGGGGTATCGTGATGAACTTTTGCTGAATGAGCATCAATGCCCACCTTCCCCTTCCCACCAGAGCACGTGCGACCCGATGCCAAACCACTCCGAGAACATCAGCCACAGTGTGAACGTGCCCCTGCAGACGGCCCTGGGGGCCTTGGAGGAGATTGCCTGCTGACGGCCCTCCGACCGCCCGGCACCCCCCCAGACAGGCCCTGAGGCCCAGGACCAGAACAGGGGACGGCAGGCACAGGTGGGATGGCCCCTGCCGACCGACGGAAAGAAGCAAGAGCCCCCTATGCACACACAGCAAACTCTCTGTCAAAACCTCGCTCCAGCCTCGTCTGGCACGACGCCTCCTCAGGCCCTGCTGCCGCATATCCGTCCCTCTTAGGAGAAGTGAGTCACGCTCTGGAACTGTGCGAGAACCGACCTGCCATCACATCTCACTGCCAGATGTAAAAAGCAACTGCATGCTCCGAGTCCTCACGGCACCGCCTCCACGTGTGTCTCTGTACTTGACCCTCCTCCGTGCGGTTTCCAGCAGTCCCGCTGCGGCTGTGCAGGGGGACCAGGTTCCAGCCCCCAAGTCACCACGAGGCCACGCTGGGATCACACCTGCACGATCAAGAGGGAAACCGCAGAACTCGACGACGTCCGGTCCTTGTGTAGTTTGTGAAGGTTCTTAACCTGCCCACGAAGCCCTCCCCCACCTCCCCAAGCCGGCCCACAGGGTGATCAGGGCCACCCCCCGCCCCTCCACAGCGGCCCCGGGGACTCATCCGCGGTGCCCACGTCGTCCTGCTCTCCCTGTGACACGGCTTGTACAGTCTGATTCTGTTTCTTTGGGGGGCTTTTTTTGTTTGTATGTCTGTCGGAGATCTGTTTCATTTCGTTTTCTGAATTTGGGTTTTGATGTTGTTCTGAGGTTTGGTTTGGTTTGGTTTTTCCATTTTCTCTCTGGCGTTTATTTATTTGTGCTTCCAATCACAGTCATATTAAAAGCTGGTCTTGTGGAAATGGCTGAGTCATCTGTGCCCTTCCCCCGCACTCTTTCTCCCCAAGACTTTAGGAAAGAGCCAGATCTGCCAGGTCAAAAACCACAGGACGAATAGGTAGATAGATGGATAGATAGATAGATAGATAAATGATTGATAGATAATGATTGATTGATAGGTAGATAGATAGATGATAGGTGATAGATAATTAGATGACATCATTTATGCATTACTTACCTTTACAAAACACTTACGCTCTGTATTCTATTCTATTCTATCCCACATCTTTAAACACTGTTGATCACAACCTTGAGAATGGCTCCCCCACCCCACGGATGGGTCACAGCCCAAGGTCTGAATGGCACTGCGCTGGACCGCAGGCACGTGGCATGCAGACAGGGAGGCAGAGCGCACTGTGCAGACCTGCAGACCTTAGGGGAGGCCTTCACGCCCCTCTGCTGTTCCGTCCTCCGTCCTGGCTCCTCCTGACCCGGCCAGTGGATTCAGGCTGGACACCTGCCCCAGCACGGCCCCCTGCCACACCCCTGCCTTTCCCGACCCTCTCTGCAGCCCACCTCCTCGCCCCCATCAAACTGACCTACTTCTGCCTTGCTCCCCACGACTCCTGAGAGCATGTGCTTGTGGGAGAGGAGGGGGGGAGGTGCCCTCTGCTGCGGATGGGGCACGCCCTTTCAAGCCCCCCTGTGGCAAGAGAGAGCTTCCTGTCCCTGCAGAACCCTCATCCTCACAGCATCTTGCTAATTCCGCAGGGCCAGTGCCTGTGGTCTAATCTTTTACTTTCCCCCACCACTCCCAACTCAAAGTCATCCCCAGAGCCACAAAGAAAGACCTAATATGGTTTGTACCTCCCTCCTCATGCACAAGTGCACAGAAAGCACTGGCTAGACCAGGCAGTCTGGTCCCTGCTTCACTATCCAATCCCTCTCCCTCTCTCTCTCCCTCTCTCTCTCTCTCTCTGTCTCTCTCTCTCTCCCCTAACACAAGGAATTGATGGATGAGATCATGAACCTCTCTGGGCTCAGTTCCCTCCATCTGAGTATGAAGATAATACCTTACCTGTGTCTTCACAGATGATCTCCAGAGGCCCCTTCAGACTCGAGGTGCTATGACAGTACTACTCCCCCTGCGAGTGGGACAAGTCACACCAGCCACACACACCAAGCCGGGGCCAGGAGCTTGCAGTCACCAGGCTCCAAGAGGCAGCTGGGACAGAGCATCCCTCTGATGTTCCTCCCAAGCATCCTCTCAGCTAGGGTTGCCCAGGTCTGTTAGCAAAGCTGGGTTTTAATTTTTAGAAACAGGGTGCACAGGGCTTCCCTGGTGGCGCAGTGGTTGAGAGTCCGCCCGCCGAGGCAGGGGACGCGGGTTCGTGCCCCGGTCCGGGAAGATCCCGCGTGCCGCGGAGCGGCTGGGCCCGTGAGCCACGGCCGCTGAGCCTGCGCGTCCGGAGCCTGTGCTCCGCAACGGGAGAGGCCACAACAGTGAGAGGCCCGCGTACCACAAAAAAAAAAAAAAAAAAATTAGTAGAAACAGGGTGCACAGCTGCTGGAAGTGTCCTTGTTTTCGTGTTCTATCTCTGCCGTAACAAAATGACAAACTTAGTGGCTTACAGTTCAGGAGGCCAAGAATCAGACATGGGTCTCACTGGTTTAAAATCTAGGTGTCAGCAGGGCTGCCTTCCTTTCTGGAGCCTCTAGAGGAGAAACCATTTCCTCACCTTTTCCACCTTCTACAGGCTACCCACGTTCCTTGGCTTGTGGCCTCTTCCTCTTTCAAAGACAGGAATGATGGGTTGAGCCCTTACGTCACAAAGACAATGACCTTCTCCTGTAGTCACACCTCCCTCTAACTCAGATCCTCTCCTGCTTGCCTCTTCCATCTTTAAACGACTCGATTAGATTAATTAGATTAGATTAGATTAGGCGCAGCCAATAATCCAGGATAACCCTTCTGTTTCAAGGTTATTAACTAATCACATCTTCAGAGTCTCTTTTGCCATGAAAAGCAACATACTCACAGGTTCCAGGCCTTGGGACGTGGACCTTTTCGGGGGCCATTATTCCGCCTACCAAGAGCCCTTTGGACCACATAACCTACTTACCCTCATTTTCCAAATAAGCGGACCCCAAAAGGGAGGGAAGAGACTTGCCTAGCATCACATGGTGAGTTAGCAGCAGTGCCCAAACTCCACTCCCAAGCTCCCAGGCTCACAATTCCATCTGTAGGCCCACTTCAAGCAAGAAGGACTAAGAGTGATCATTTTTCCAAACTTTGCCAGGGCATGGAAGTCTCTCTCCTGAGAGAAGTTCACTCCTCATTACGTCAGGCTGGAAAGTGTCCTTCTGGAGCCTATAGACTATAGGATGTAGAAGAACAGAAAATGTCTTCAGACTGCGCCCATCAGCGATAGAATCCAAATTAAATGTCTTTTCAGTGAGTTGGGAGTCTGTTGGATGTTTCTGCCTCGTTCCAGTTTAACAGTTTCATACATTTTTTTAAATCTGTAACTTAAGTTGCAATTTGAACTGCTTCACTGGATTCCTGGCTTCCTTTGAAACAAACAAAACAAACAAAAACTTCAGATCAATTTGAGGTGGAGTGACGAAAATCCTAACAGGTTTGGATTGCTTCAGGCTTCTGTATGTGCCCCTTCTGATTTGGGGATTCTGGCTTTGTTCATCTGGGAGCAGGTCTACAAACTGAACCTGTTTATAGAAAAAAAAAAAAGACAGGAAATTCGAGAGAATAAATCAATAGCCAGCTACTGATTATAATTAACCGGTTGTTGAGCAAAGACATAGGTGTAAGCCTAAATTCTTGGGAGTGGTGGTATTTTTTGTATCATTATTTCAAACAAGTAGCCTTGTGTGCAATCATTCCTTTCATGGAGAAATGATTTCTTTACTGGAGAGGTTTGGTAGACAGAGAAGACCTGGGAATTGTCACATTTTCAAGAGTCACCCAAATGATGACATGATGGCCGCGAGTTTAGGCTGATCACAAGCCCAGCAAAGCACAAGGATGAATCATCCTTGTGACCTCAAAGTGTCACGTCAATCAATCAATTGATCGATCAACCAAATAATGGCACATAATCTCAGAATCGGTGGAGTCTGCTGCAGTTAGGCGAAAGGAATAAGCATTTCTGTGAGTAGCCTTGCCAGGGACTGAGCCAGCTGCTTAAATGCTGTTTTTTCTTGTTGTTTTGGGCGGAGAGAGATCAGGGTTATTTTCCTCTCTCCAGCTGGGAGCTATTTTAGTAACAGTTTCAACCAGGAGCACACCTAGTGACCAAGGGTCCACAGAGGGTCTCTGGCTAGGTTCTTGGTGAGCTGGGAGGGAGGAAGGCAGGGCAGGCCACGCCCACAGGTGTGATCTTCGTGGTAACGGTTCCCTCAGGTGAAGCTCAGCTCAGCCAGCCTGAGCCTGAGATGCAAGGAAGAACCTGGGACCTCCTCCTCCACAAGCTCAGAGATTTCAATTCGATTCTGAGACCTAAACTCGCAGCAGAGGCAAGAGGCCTCCAGAAAGCTCCCCCGTTACAGAGAAGCAAAGAATTTACTTGGGCTGCCAGCCCTGATCCACCCACAGCCAGGGCAGACCCCGCGCTGCATAGAACAAGCTTCTTGGCATAGCTGGGAGGGGAGCAGGGCAATGCGGGAATGGGAAACACGTGAAGAACACGGGTTCTCCATTTATTGATGGTCTATTGTGCGCCGGGCACTTGCCCTCGAGGAATTTATCATCTGAGCAGGGGACACTGACAAGTAAACAGATGACTCTGAGAGACGGATCTGAATTTTGCAGCGGAAGGAGAGCGATAGAGCGGCATATGCAAAGCCGGGCGGTGGGGTGGGACGGGGGAGTGCTGGAGGAGAGGCACAGTCCTGGGACTGCACGAGAGTCCAGGGGAGCCAAGCCAAGAAAGGAAAGGGGAAAGTGTCCAAAATGACCACGGAGAGGCAGACAGGTGCCAAAGGATGAAGGGCCAGGGCAGCAGGTTGAGGGCTGTATCATGGCTGAAGTCTTTCTAGCTCCTTCCTCTGCTTTCCAAGGGTCTAGGACCGTATTTCCCAAGCCAAGGGTTGATGCGTCTACCTAATTGCTTTGGGATTCCTAGCACGTAGAATCATTTTGCGCATGCGTCCGTGTATTCCTAAGGCTTATAGGCTGAGTGTGTTTGGGGCCACAAGGTCCCTGGGGACCATGAAACAGGTCAGTGGGAACCAGCCCGGCCTGAGGATGGGTGGAAAGGGGAGGGCGTCTTACTAATTCGATTTAACAGTCAATGAAACCTACGTTTACTGGGTTTGCAAGAATAAAGCAATAGTTGGCAAAAGCTTTGGACAGAGTCAAAAGATTGAATTTCTAACCTGTTTCTGCTGTAAACTAACCAGATAACTTTGGAAAATGTATTTCACCTCTCTGGGGCTCACTTTCCCCCTCTATAAGAGGGGAGGGGTGGGAAATGGACAAATAATCCCTTTGGGGCATCGGGTGTCAGGTATCCAAGCAAATATTCCGTTTACTGCTCAGAGCCTCTGTTTCCCATCTATATAACGGAGATAATGATACTTAGGTGTCAGGGTAATTATGAGGATTAAACGAGCCGAGGTGTATACTTTCTATCTTTTCTTCTTTCCTTTTTTCTTCCTGTGAAATATTAATTCTAAATCTTGCTTGGATTAAAAATAAGGTGAAAACTATGAACTCTCTCCCCAGAAAAAAAATGCACGTGGCCCCATAGATGTACATAAAATTTTGCATACAATTTTAGGACCCGAGAAGCCCATCTGTGATCCCCTAGGGATGCACCCCTGGTCTAGAAAGTGCTAAACATTCTCCCAGAAGAACTGCAGGAGGAGAGTACCACTAGAGCAACCAACATTTCTTCCCCTAAATGATATTCTGACTGTCATTTTTCAATTTACAGGCAGGAAAAAGGATAGATTGGGTTTGATCAATGTCAAGTTTTCTCTCCTATAATTTTTTTTAACATCTTTATTGGAGTATAACTGTTTTACAATAGTGTGTTAGTTTCTCCTTTACAACAAAGTGAATCAGTTATACATATACATATGTTCCCATATCTCTTCCCTCTTGCGTCTCCCACCCTCCCTATCCCACCCCTCTCATGGTCACAAAGCACAGAGGTGATCTCCCTGTGCTATGCGGCAGCTTCCCACTAGCTATCTAATTTACATTTGGTAGTGCATATATGTCCCTGCCACTCTCTCACTTCATCACAGCTTACCCTTCCCCCTCCCGAGTCCTGTCAATTTTGAGCTACATGAGATAGTTTGGATAGGCTAGTTGTTGGGGACCCTCTCCTAGGTTCATACATTTATGTGCTTCTGGAATTGTTTTACTTTCTCTAGAGAGGAGCCTTCCAATCTGGCTGAAGGATGTTTCTGGCTGCCTTTGTTGTGGGAGCTGAGTTGGGGGGACTGGGGGGTCTCTGCTTCCAGTATTCTGTAAATATAGACTCGATTTCCCTCAGCTGGGCCTGGCACCCCCTGTCAAAGCCCTTGGCTTAACCTTTCCAGAGAATAAACCTCCAGACTTCTGCAGTTTAGTAGATTCTGCATGTGCCTGGTAGCATGAGTGACTTCTCAGAGTTCCCACCTTGGTCTTCCTTGTTTCAACCCACCAACTCTCACTCCCATGTCCAGACACCTGGTACTGCCCATACTGAGACCTTTGAGAATTGTGTGGGGTCAATCAGGTTGGTTCTTGCTTTCCCCCTGCAGACTTGAGATTCCGTTTTCTCAGGTCTGATCCTAGTTCCACTGCACCATCTACTTTTTAGCTTCCAAAACTTTGTTGCTGTTTTCTCTATTGTTATGGACTTACATCCTTTAAAAAAAAAAAAAAAACAACCTTTCCTGTCTGTAAGTGGGATTTGGGGAGAGAACAAAATTAGGTACATGTATTCAGTCTGCCATCCTACCCCAGAGGTCTGGTGCTAATATTTTTAAATGACAAATTGACTATATTTAAAAATTTTTTTAATTAGAGAATTTTATTTACTTTTATCCCCCCTCTAAAAATTAGTATTTTTTTCAGGTATAAAAGAATATTAGTATATCTTTTTGAGAAAGATCATTGTCTCTCTTGCTCTGGCAAACTTTAAAGTCCTGTACTCAGGACTGTAATCACTGTGTGGATTATATCTATGGTTTGGGGGACCACTTGTGAAAACCTGAAAGATGCTTTCTTTTTTGTTTTTTCTGTAATTCAGTTTATTTTCCTGGGTAGGGATGGGAAAGGTGGTGAGGACTCTTAGGGGAAGGGTGGGTCCTCCTTCTCATCATGGGTGAAGAGGGTCGTTTGTAGCTTCTCAAGTCCACAGGCATAAAAGTCCCACA
>NC_041227.1:96994769-96995178 GCF_002837175.3 Physeter macrocephalus | reverse complement strand
CGAGCTCCCGGGAGGGGCAGTGTGGAGAGTGACCTGTGCTCGCACACAGGCCTCTTGGTGGCGGCAGCAGCAACCCTAGTGTCCCACGCCCGCCCCTGCTGGCCACGCCGCCAGCCGCGGCTCGCGCCCGGTGCTGGAGCCCCTTTACGCGGTGCCCTTAATCCCCTCTCCTCGCGCCCCAGGAAGCAAAGAGGCAAGAAAAAGTCTCTTGTCTCTTCGGTAGCTCCGCGCCCGTCCCTGGAGCTCCTTTAAGCGGCGCGCTTAAACCCCTCTCCTCTCGCACCAGGAGACAAAGAGGCAAGAAAAAGTCTCTTGTCTCTTCGGTAGCTCCGCGCCCGTCTCTGGAGCTCCTTTAAGCGGCGCGCTTAAACCCCTCTCCTCGCGCACCAGGAAGCAAAGAGGGGAGAAA
>NC_041227.1:96985133-96987160 GCF_002837175.3 Physeter macrocephalus | reverse complement strand
TCCGACCGAAGCCCGAGCCTCAGCTCCCAGCCCCCGCCCGCCCCGGCGGGTGAGCAGACAAGCCTCTCGGGCTGGTTCCTCTGTGCGGGAATCTCTCCGCTTTGCCCTCCGCACCCCTGTTGCTGCGCTCTCCTCCGCGGCTCCCAAGCTTCCCCCCTCCGCCCCCCGCAGTCTCCGCCCGCGAAGGGGCTTCTAGTGTGTGGAAACCTTTCCTCCTTCACGGCTCCCTCCCACTGATGCAGGGCCCGTCCCTATTCTTTTGTCTCTGTTTATTCTTTTTTCTTTTGCCCTACCTAGGTACGTGGGGGGTTTCTTGCCTTTTGTGAGGTCTGAGGTCTTCTGCCAGCGTTCGGTGGGTGTTCTACAGGAGAAGTTCCACGTGTAGCTGTAGTTCTGATGTATCTGTGAGGAGGAAGGTGATCTCCGCGTCTTACTCCTCCGCCATCTTGCCTCCTAATCCCGCTCCTATAATTTTTTAAACCTTTGGCACCTGCTGCAGCTTGTGTGCTAGCAAGTTCTCACAGAGGGCAAAATGAGTGAACGAGCAGAAAATCAGTAAGAACAGAGAACCTCTGGGATTACTTTATGCACGTGGTGATTACGAGGGCCGAGGAAACCTGCATACATAGAAAGCAACTGCAGCATCGCTCTACAAACATCCCTGTGGCCTGATTCTTCAGGAATGTGACCACCGCGTCCACTGCATGCAGGGAACACACGCGCATGATCTCTGTATGCCGTTGAGCCCCTAGACACGCACCCCTGTTGACATCTCATTTGTTTTTGAGCAAGACTGTAATAGTGCTTTTTGTTTAAAAAAAAAAAAAAAACACCCTGTGATAATGGCCGTGAGTGATGCCTTGGCATATGGGGAATTTGGATGTCTTGACTCCTTAAAACCACTCTCCACACCACCTGCTTCCGAAGGCAGTGGCTCATTTGGCTAACTTAGCACCATCACGGGCTGTTTGTCTTTAGCGTAAGTCAGACTTTGTGGCTTCTTTTCAAAAGGAATTCTATCCAAGTTAAAATAAGCCCAAGAGAAAGTGATTGGAGGGCACCAAAGCATCCTCAGTTCAACCTGCCTTACAGGGAGGAGGGACAAGAAACAGCTGAAAGACTTCCCAGCACCAGCTGGGGGTCTCCTTCCGGACTTCCTCACTCCATGAGCATTTTCTGCGTGGCTCATTTATCAAGAGGACACAATCTCAGGGAGCTCAGGGTCTAGGCAGGCAGAGGTAGGCAACAGGCACACACACAAGAACCCGAGCAGAGAGACGTGAAGTGGAGATGCATCTGGCATGCACAGTCATTGGAGAAGAGGCACCAGGGCTGTCTGCCAGGCTGAGGCATTAGTAGGTTCTGGCTGAAGCCTTGAGAGGTGGGTGGAAGTTGCCAGGGAGGCAGGTCTGCAGAGGAGATACCTGAGCAAAGGCTTGGAGACAGAGGAGAACGTGAAGCGTCTGAGGAAGGACAGATGCTTGCTGGATAGAACTGGGCTGTCTCTCCACTGCCCTCCATCCACTGTGCCTTCCCACCCCAGGGGTCCAGCCTACTGAGGGTCCAAGGGCTGGTCCAGCTATGGAGGCTGGGACGTGCTGAGGGCAAAGCACAGCCTTTGGAGTTCAACAGCCCCATCCGAACCCCAGCTCCACCAACTGTTACCTTGGGCAAGTTCTAGAACTTGTCTGGGGCTCAGTTTTCTCCTGAAAAATGGGGATGACCATCTCTACCCCCCTGGGGATGCTGCGAGGGTGGTGAGATAAACCATGGAAAGTGCTGGTGAGATGCCTGACAGGTGGCAGTTCGGAGATGATGGAGTCCTCTCCTACATGCCAACTCCATCAAGAGTGGCTGCCGGGCTTCCCTGGTGGCGCAGTGGTTGAGAATCCGCCTGCCGATGCAGGGGACACGGGTTCGTGCCCCGGTCCGGGAAGATCCCACATGCCGCGGAGCGGCTGGGCCCGTGAGCCATGGCCGCTGAGCCTGTGCGTCCGGAGCCTGTGCTCCGCAACGGGAGAGGCCAC
>NC_041227.1:96961940-96981288 GCF_002837175.3 Physeter macrocephalus | reverse complement strand
AGGGGCTTCTAGTGTGTGGAAACCTTTCCTCCTTCACGGCTCCCTCCCACTGATGCAGGGCCCGTCCCTATTCTTTTGTCTCTGTTTATTCTTTTTTCTTTTGCCCTACCTAGGTACGTGGGGGGTTTCTTGCCTTTTGTGAGGTCTGAGGTCTTCTGCCAGCGTTCGGTGGGTGTTCTACAGGAGAAGTTCCACGTGTAGCTGTAGTTCTGATGTATCTGTGAGGAGGAAGGTGATCTCCGCGTCTTACTCCTCCGCCATCTTGCCTCCTAATCCCGCTCCTATAATTTTTTAAACCTTTGGCACCTGTTGCAGCTTGTGTGCTAGCTAGTTCTCACAGAGGGCAAAATGAGTGAACGAGCAGAAAATCAGTAAGAACAGAGAACCTCTGGGATTACTTTATGCACGTGGTGATTACGAGGGCCGAGGAAACCTGCATACATAGAAAGCAACTGCAGCATCGCTCTACAAACATCCCTGTGGCCTGATTCTTCAGGAATGTGACCACCGCGTCCACTGCATGCAGGGAACACACGCGCATGATCTCTGTATGCCGTTGAGCCCCTAGACACGCACCCCTGTTGACATCTCATTTGTTTTTGAGCAAGACTGTAATAGTGCTTTTTGTTTAAAAAAAAAAAAAAAAACACCCTGTGATAATGGCCGTGAGTGATGCCTTGGCATATGGGGAATTTGGATGTCTTGACTCCTTAAAACCACTCTCCACACCACCTGCTTCCGAAGGCAGTGGCTCATTTGGCTAACTTAGCACCATCACGGGCTGTTTGTCTTTAGCGTAAGTCAGACTTTGTGGCTTCTTTTCAAAAGGAATTCTATCCAAGTTAAAATAAGCCCAAGAGAAAGTGATTGGAGGGCACCAAAGCATCCTCAGTTCAACCTGCCTTACAGGGAGGAGGGACAAGAAACAGCTGAAAGACTTCCCAGCACCAGCTGGGGGTCTCCTTCCGGACTTCCTCACTCCATGAGCATTTTCTGCGTGGCTCATTTATCAAGAGGACACAATCTCAGGGAGCTCAGGGTCTAGGCAGGCAGAGGTAGGCAACAGGCACACACACAAGAACCCGAGCAGAGAGACGTGAAGTGGAGATGCATCTGGCATGCACAGTCATTGGAGAAGAGGCACCAGGGCTGTCTGCCAGGCTGAGGCATTAGTAGGTTCTGGCTGAAGCCTTGAGAGGTGGGTGGAAGTTGCCAGGGAGGCAGGTCTGCAGAGGAGATACCTGAGCAAAGGCTTGGAGACAGAGGAGAACGTGAAGCGTCTGAGGAAGGACAGATGCTTGCTGGATAGAACTGGGCTGTCTCTCCACTGCCCTCCATCCACTGTGCCTTCCCACCCCAGGGGTCCAGCCTACTGAGGGTCCAAGGGCTGGTCCAGCTATGGAGGCTGGGACGTGCTGAGGGCAAAGCACAGCCTTTGGAGTTCAACAGCCCCATCCGAACCCCAGCTCCACCAACTGTTACCTTGGGCAAGTTCTAGAACTTGTCTGGGGCTCAGTTTTCTCCTGAAAAATGGGGATGACCATCTCTACCCCCCTGGGGATGCTGCGAGGGTGGTGAGATAAACCATGGAAAGTGCTGGTGAGATGCCTGACAGGTGGCAGTTCGGAGATGATGGAGTCCTCTCCTACATGCCAACTCCATCAAGAGTGGCTGCCGGGCTTCCCTGGTGGCGCAGTGGTTGAGAATCCGCCTGCCGATGCAGGGGACACGGGTTCGTGCCCCGGTCCGGGAAGATCCCACATGCCGCGGAGCGGCTGGGCCCGTGAGCCATGGCCGCTGAGCCTGTGCGTCCGGAGCCTGTGCTCCGCAACGGGAGAGGCCACAACAGTGAGAGGCCCGCGTACCGCAAAAAAAAAAAAAAAGAAAAAGAGTGGCTGCCATTGAAGTGTCAGAAGGATTCCTGGCCACATAGAGGCTTGTGGTCAGTTTGCCATAGAGGTGTCCGGTGAGTGCTGGATCCCATCTGATTGGGCCAGTTTCCCGTAGTTTCCCACTCTAGAAGCTTCAGGCCAGTGTCCAGAGCGGAAAAAGCCAGCCCCATCCAGCTGAGGGTATGGATCTCACGGGCACAGCACAGGGACCTCAGCCCAAGAGAAGCACACTGCAGAGCCTCACTCAGCTGCCAGGAGCCTCTGGCCCCCTCACCTGTACTTGCAGGTAGAGAAGGAACAACACCTTAGCAAGCTAATTATCCCCTGGGGCATTCACCCCACCCTTAACACAAAAGATAAAGTCCATTTCCAGTTAGTCTCCTGGAGCCAAACTAGTCCAAGAATGAGGTGACTAGGACTTTTATTTTCCTTTTCTTTTTTTTTTTTAACATTTTTTATTGGAATAGAGTTGATTTACAATGTTGTGTTAGTTTCAGGTGTACAGCAAAGTGAATCAGGGATACACATATCCACTTTTTTGGGGGGGGATTCTTTACCCATATAGGTCATTACAGAGTATTGAGTAGAGTTCCCTGTGCTAGACAGTGGGTCCTTATTAGTGACTTGAACTTTAAAAAGTGCCAGAACTTCACTTAATTCTCCCCACTTCCCATAGAAGTTTCTGCCACTTTATCCAAACCATCCCTGTGCTTCTCCTGCTCTTTCTTCCCACACCTTCTCCTCTCCTCTTCCTCCTTCTCAGCAAACAGTGACGAGGACATTGGTGCAGACCTCTCAAGGAAGCCCTGGTCACCAGGACAGGCAGGACGTGTGCCCACCAGGTGGGCTGGGACTTGGCACCCCCAGAGTTCAGGGAAACCAGACAAGAGGCCAGTGTTTCTTAAGTCCCCCCCACTCTGTGCCACGCCCTGTACCAGGTGCCTCCCTGCTCTGTGTTATGTAATTGATATCAATACGGTATTGCAAGCTGGCCCTTATTAGCTCCTCTTGTCCATGAGGAATTTGCCCGTGAGAGGTGGAGTGACCTTCCCAAGGTCGGGCAGCCAGGATAAAGGAGAAACCCCATTAAGCCAGCTCTTCCCGAATTGTGCCAAACCCCCCACTGCTCCAAGGTATGGCCAAGTGCCAGCTGAGTGGGACTTGGATGAGAAGCAGCCAGAGCGGTCCCCCTGAGAGGGAGAGAGCTCGGGAGGGGCTGTGGTTCCATCTAGAGAGAAGCCTGGGGCCTGACAGCTACTGTTGAATGAACTGTTGCTATGTTGAAAGAAGGTATCGGGGCCCATTCATTCACTAGTTCTACAAACGTTGGCTGAGTGCCTACCATTCAGGATGCATCGTTCATGCATCAGTCATATATTCAAGAGGTTCATGTAGGAAACTCTGCCAGGTGTGGGCAACACAGGCACCGACACGCCCCCGCCCCCCCCCCCTCCCCGCTCCCCAGGCCTCCAGGAATGGAGGCAAACTTCCCGTGGTAGGCTATTTGGAGTCCAGCTGAACCCCAGCCCATGCGGATAGTGAGGAAACCCTGAGATGCTTCTGGCTCCAACACGCCACCTGGACACACAGTGATAGCTGAGAACCACACTTATATTAAACTATACTTTATTAGTTGGCTTGTCTCCCCAGGCCTGGGTCAGGAACCAAACCACATCTCCCAAGCTGCTATGCATGGCCTGTCCATCCAGAGAGAATCCTACAATTCACAGCCATCCACCCAGTCACTGAGGTCCTTGCCCTGGCAGTGATGCCTCCAGACCTCCCTGAGGATGGAAGATGGGGAAGAGGAGAGACCAAATCAGCTGCAGTCTTCAGTCTTTGCTCAGAGAAGAACAGGATGCAGGCGTGGGCTCTAAACCAGAAGTGAGGTGAGGAAAGGGGCTAGCAAGGGGAAGAGAGACAAGTCAGCTGTGTGAACTAGCAAAGAACCCCCTAAAGGAAGTTAAAAAAAAAAAAGAGAGAGAGAGAGAATGGCCCTTAAAAAGCTACCTCTCTAGCCTCCATATTTTACCGATGGAGATAACAGAGTAACTTGCTCAAGTTCACCCAGAAGTCAGTGACAAAGACTGGGGTCCAGAGCCCCAATTCAATGCTCGCTTCCTACACCATGCTGTTTCTGCAGACAGTGATGCCACCGTACATGTGTACAGCGCTTTACAGTTTACATAGCACTGTCACACCCATCACCCATTATTCTGCCATCCACCCCCCAGCAGCCCTATAAGGTAGATTGGGCAGATATTATGTTCCCTATATTCCAAACGAAAAGCTGAGACTAAGGTGCAAAATTACCTGCCCAAGGTCCACAGCTTGTAAATGACAGAAATGCACCTACACCCAATTCTCCTTGGCTACCAACCTGGATCTTTCAGTTGCTGGTAACTATAGTTTATAGGCTCTTTTAGGACCATTACCTTGTTCCAGTGTCATACCAGCATCTTGAGGAAGTTAAGCAAGATCCTGGGATCCTGGGGGTCCCAAGTTCCCAGGGGTTCCAAACTTGGATAACTAGTGTCCTCTATGATGTCAGTGTCAGACAGCCCAATGGCAAGGAGGACCCCTAAAGGACCTTGATAGATCTATCAGGTGAGAGGGGTTGACTGGCCTGTTCATCTCTTCCATTAGACTGAGACCCTTGAGGGCAAAGAACTGGGTCTTGGCCACGCCTGAAGCCCAGCACCCAGCACAGAGCCTGGCACAGATGAGTTCTCAGGTGTGCATGTGGAGGGAATAAACAGCACCCTTCCTACATTCTAGGACCACTTCCTATTAGCCTCAGCCACCTCTCAGAGGTTATACATGCCACAAATTTACTCCCAGCGTACAAGAGAGTTGTTCTTGATTTAACCCCAAAGAACCTGTTTCTTCCATCCCTGGGTAGTGCCCCCAAGGCCTCAAGGCCTTGGATTCCTACCTGAGCCTGCATTCGCCCTTCCTGATTTTATAGATGTGCATTCTATCCTGCTGAGCCTGCCTCATTCCAGATTCAGCTCCTGGGGCTTCAACTGTTCTCAAATCAACACATCTCCAAAGCTGTGGCCATTGTCAAGGGCCACCTTGGACCTTCTCTATGTTCATGATCCTTTTCACCTCCTCTTGTCACTCACTGGCCATGTATCACGTGTCCCTGTTCCTCCTTCACAGCCCCTCACCCCTAGCCCCTCTCCTGTCCGTCACCTATACGACTGTCTGAGTCCACACCCTCTGTCTCCCATTTAGACTCCTGCAAAGGCTTCCCAACTACTACCCCTGCCTCTTGTCCATCTCTCTTCCTTCTGTTCATGGACTGACATTTGATACTTTCCTAATTACCCCGCCAGCCTCGTCACTATCGCATCTGCCCTGAGTTCTGGTACTCTGGCCACCTGGAGGCATTTTACCTTCCCCACATTCTGTCCCCTGCTGCTATCCAGATAGGGGAGTAAAGGGAGGTTGGAGACTCTATGTAGAGAAGCTCCCATCGGAAGAGGCTGGGAAGCTGTAGGCCTGCCGCTTCAGGGGCTCCAAAGATATAGTCCAGTGCCCCATCGGATGCTCATCCAACTCCGTTGCCTATGAGGATGGCTCCAAGGCCATCTTGTGGGAAGGAGGGGAGTAAAGGGAAGGCTGAGAGGGTGCGGCTCCAGAGCTCTCACCCATGCTTCAAGCAGGGAACTTCTTCGATCTGTTGTACTAGACAAAGATGCCACAGTTAAGAAAGAAAGTTCCTAGACCCTGGTCTAATGAACTTGTAGGCAGGCATCTCAGCATAGGCAGATCTTGGAAGAGCCAGGCTTGGCTCCGTGACCTCCAGTGACTTCATTATCCTCCCTAAAATTCAGCGCGTTGTCTGTAAATACGTCAGTGGTAGTGAGCTCCGCCACCGAAAGTTGCCGTGCGGATTAGATTGTGAGGCCATGGAATGGTGCCTGGGATAAGAAGGACACTCAGAGAAGGTAAGTTCCCTACTGTGGTCCTGGCCACATCACCTTGCAGGGGGCTCCAACCTACATCACTTACCAGGTGCCCAGACCCCGGGGATCTTGAATTATCTTCATGGCACAGATAACAGTATCCTTGAGGTTAGGGTTCAACAAGTCTAGGGAGGGAGGCAGAGAAACACGATGAGGGAGCAGGGGGGAGAGCTGCACAGCCAGAGTCTGTCTCTATCTCTCTGTCTTTCTCACACATGTACACACCCTCCTCCATCCTAAATTCAACCCTGTCCCTCGACTGCCCTGGAAGCACAGGGCTTACCCGATCACTTCCCCCCATCAGAAGCCAGCCCCCCTCCCTTCCCATAGCTCTCAGGACAGTGTCCCATCCGGGACCCCAAATCAGATCCTCGGAGGACCCATCCTCATCACTCTCCCCATCCCACCCTCCTTGGTAGACCCAGCAGGCAGCGAGGGTCCCCACTCAAACATAAGCCAGGAGGAACACAAAAGGCTGGGGAAGAAGCAATGGCCAGTGAGAGCCTGGCCCCAGCCAGCCCCCGGGCCCAGGCCCAGCCTACCGGAGCAGTACATCTGGCACATGTTTGGGACATTGGGATTGAGTTTTTTGCACCACTTCCGGCTGTTGATCTGGAAGATGCCGCTGTTGGTACTTCCATCGGCTTCGTGGTCTGCGGCAGCTGTGTTGAAGCCACTTGCGAAGTAAGCAAGACAGACCCCTGCACAGGGCGGAGACACAGGCCTGCGGGTCAGATGACGGAGGCCAACCCAGACCAGAGGGCTCATGGGGCAGACTCCACACGTCACCTCCTCCGAGCCTCAACTCCTGTTTCCAGGCATCAAGGCAGACGCCCTCCCACCTCCTTGACACATGAATCCGTCGAAGCTCGGAGGGGCAAAGTGACTTACTCAAGGTCACACAGAGCTACCAAAGAGCAAGAGTCAGGACCGGCCCTCAGGCGTCCTGACTCCTAGGCTAGCAATCTTCCCACGGTCTCACTGTCCGCACATAGTAGGACCCAAGAAGTGCTGTGGGATGAATGAATAAGAGCTCGCTCTTTAGAGACATGATTAGGAAGGCACGGGGGGAACCTAGAGAGAGGGCTAGAACTAGAGAAGAAATGAGTCCGGGTGTGGCTGTACTTCATAGCTTCTCGAAACTGCCACCAGCTTGAAAAGTTGGGTATTTACTGCTTTGCTCAGCTTGCCCTAAACTTCACTGGGAATGTCTGATCCTAGTGGCCACAATTCAGATTAGGGTAGGAAACCATTCTTTTCCTTTGGCTCCCGACGTTACCAGCGGGGGAGAAAATGAAGAGGTCATCCTGATTTGGCTGCCTGTAACCTGCCTGCTGTGTATTCACCCCAGAGCCAGGTGTTCTCTACCTCCCAGCTCATAGGATCCTTGTTTGCCAAAGGAGAGCAGAGGATCCCAAGGCCACAGCCCTCGGGGGAGGAGGGGGGAGGAGGAGGGAGGGAGGGAGCGCAGTCTCACAGTCTGCCAGGCTGTATCCCCGGAATCCATCCAGGCCGAAGTCCTGCAGAACTCTGGCCAGCTCACAGCGACTGTAGACCTTGGCCCGGCCGGAGGTGAGCTGGCAGCTGAGCAGAGAGGCCAAGGCCAGCAACGTGATCCCAGGCAGGCACGGCCACCTTCTGGGAGCCCAGCTCCCACCTTCCATGCGGGCGGCAGGGTTGGAGACCCCGCCACCCTGGCTCAAAGCTGGGCTTTGAGATGACGGGCAGCTCCCAGAAGGCTACCCCTGGAAGAAGAAGGGAAACAGGGCCTGAGTGTACCTGGGAAGTGGGGAGAAGGCTCCAACACTGCCAACCTGCTCCCTTGCAGCCCTGATGGGGCATCAGCCGTACCACCAAGAGCCAGAAGAGGGCTCCCCGAGGCCAGCCCCTTTCCCCTGAAGTCCTGCTTTGTACCCCGCTGTCCCGGCAGCTGAGCGAAGAGGAGGGGAACCGGGGAGAGGACAAACATATTCTGAGCTCCATACTACTTGCCAGGTATCACGGAATCCTGAAGCCCAAGACTTCACAACTCAGAAGGGACAAAGTTTGGACTGAGACCAAAGTTTATGTGACTGCAAAGCCCCACCGGGGTTTGGCCACAAGCAGATGCTCCCGGAGGGGGACAGCCAAGCAGTGGCATCAGCGTAAGTCAATCCTTCAGCCCAGACGCCACGAAGCTGTCTTCTAGCACTGAGCCTCCCCTCCTGGGCTGCACTGAAGCCAGGTCTCCCCCTATAACACTGCCACCCTGCAGCCTCTCAAGTGGAGGATGCTCTTTCTCCCCCACACAGGCCGCCCAAGGCGATGCTGAAACTCTCCTCCATGCCCGCCACCCCATCTAAACCATCACCTTGTTAAAGCCCGGCCTCCCTCGAAGCTCACCTCGCCCGGTTCAGTTTGCCCTCCACGCCTCTCATCACCGGCTCTGCAGACCTGTCCCCAACATCATGAAGGACATTTGCACCTGGGTATGACCTTGGCCTCCACTCTGTCTCAGAATAGAGAAGTGTCTCTATCCCACTTCTATCTCTCCCCAGCCACCTGTGACCTACCTCTCCATGTCTCTCACGACCTCGGCCCCCCAACGGGCCCTCCACCTTCGTAGATTCCAGAAACGAAACACAACCTCGGGAGTGGGTGTCCCTAGAATTGGGTGGCCCCAAGCCCAAGGATGACAAGACAAGGGTGTGCTTTGCAGTAAGTCTCGTCTCAGCGGGAAGCCCGCCCCTACGCATAGCATCTCTGATGTGGACACTTTCCCAGCACCATCTTCTTCCGCTATAACGTGAGGAAATTAATAACACCTGCCTCATCGGATTGTTGAAAGAATGAATGAGAAAAGAAAGGCGCAGAGAGAACAGGGCTCTTTGCACTAGAACTCGGCTGGTCATTATTTCTATGAGGAAGTGATGCTGGCACCGGCACCGATGCTTGTCTTGGTCAGCTTTCTCTCTCCCATTTCCCTCCGAGGGTATTCACGACCCTCATTACTGTCCTTGAGTCCCCTCCCTGCCCTGTCCCACCTCACCTCCTGCCTCACTGAGAAAAGCAAGGCGCTCACAGGTGAGATTTCCTTCCTCTTTCTGCTTTTACCCCATGCCATTCACAAGTGCCTCAGTAGCCTCACCTACCCTCACAGGGGAGGTGCCTCTACACTGATGGGGGCCCATCTTTCCTCCAAGCTCTGTGTTTCATCCTTTCCCATCTCTCCACCTTGTTCTACCAGCGACTTCTCCTCTCTCAGCATCACCAGCCCCTCCTCTCCACCAGCTCCTCCTCCCTCTGCAGGGACGGACATGCTTAGGTCTCCATCTTCTAAAATACCTTCCCTGGACTCTTTATCTATACTGACCTGTCCCTCTCCCTCTCTTTCTCATTTCAACCTCTAGGGGAAAATCTACAATTTTCTCACCTCCCATCTGTTTCTCAACCCAGTGAAATTTAGCGTCACCACCACGACCACTCGCCTGACACTGTTCTGCGCAGTCCGACGGACCCTCGCCAGCTCCTGTCTCGCGGGGGCCCTCGGCAGCCTTGCACACCGCTGCCACTCCACCCGGTTGAAACGCTTGCCTCTCTCGGCTTCCATGACGCTCCCCTCGCGCAGGTTCCTCGGATTCCCTTTTGTGGAATCCACTTCCGCCCAGGCCTTAAATGCTGATATGCTTCCCGGGCATTTCTCCCTTGAGCCCTCCTCTCTCCCACTTCAGGAGACCCTCTGGGCAGCCTGCAGGATGCCTAAGCATGTCTGTGCCTACTGCCTGCTGCAGGATGATGGCTTGTATGGCATCTTCCCCGGAGCAGCAGACCTCATAGGTAACTGCCTCCTGGGAATCTCCGCTTGGATAAGACACGGTGAACTCAAACTAAGCACGTCCAAAACAGAACAAACCTTCCCACTATTTTAGTGCTCTTTTGTATGTTTTCCCTTTCTTGGTTTAAAACATTCTTGGTTTTAAACTCATCATGTTTTGGGGTTTTTTTTTTTTTTTTTTTTGCGGTGCGCGGGCCTCTCACTGCTGTGGCCCCTCCCGTTGCGGAGCACAGGCTCCGGACGCGCAGGCTCAGCGGCCGTGGCTCACGGGCCCAGCCGCTCCGCGGCACGTGGGATCCTCCCGGACCGGGGCACGAACCCACGTCCCCTGCCTCGGCAGGCGGACTCTCAACCACTGCGCCACCAGGGAAGCCCTAAACTCATCATGTTTTATTGTTTAAACCTATTTATCCAAATTGGATAAACATTTTTATCCAGATATAAATGTCATTCTTCACTCCTCTCCATCGCAACATCTTTCACTCATCCCCAAACAATCAATCCCAATGTGCTGTTGAGTCCACCTTCCCTCCAAGGGCAACATCTTTTCCTTAGTTCGGACCACCCTCCTGGTGTGCTGATGGCCTCCTGGGATCCAGTCCTGACCTTCTCCTCAACTATTCTACCCGCATTCACCAGCATGAAGGTTTTACACAAAAAGCCTGGCGTGTGACATCCTTTGATGGCTTCCTTCCTCACTGCTCCTAAGCATGGTCCACAAGGACCCTCGTGACCCAGCCTTGCTGACCTCTGTCCCGCGACACATTGAGTTCCAGTAATGCCATGTCATTCGCTCACGGCGATCTTGCCGTCTGAACGGGAACCCTCTCGTTTCCTTTCCATGCTTCACTCTTACCTGTACTTCAAGGGTCACATTAGAGGTGAGTTCCCCAGCGAGGCTCCCCCAGTGGGCCCCCGCCCCCCCAATACTCCCAAAGCGTCCTGTACTTCTGCCCTCCTGCACAGTAGACTGTAAAAGACGTTAGCCTTTCCCACTACGAGGTGAACTTCCAAAGAACAATCGTGCTCTTATTTATCTTCTTATCCTGAGAGTCAAGCAGAGCTGCCGGCATGGAGTGGCTGTTAAATGAGAGCTTCTTAAGACTGAAGTATATTGAAGTCGTGTCCCGAAGAGCATGAGCCCTTCTCATCAAAGTGTGGGGGGATGAGAGGGAGGAAGACACCCTTCTGAGTTCTTAAAATCTGGCAGACACTGTGCTGGGTTTTTTCTGGATGTTTTCTGACTTAATCTCCTCTAATCCTCTCAACAATTCAAGGGGGGGAAGGATTACTATCTCCAACTTATAGATGAAGAAACCAAGCCGACTGCTCTACAGAGACTGCTTTTGCTTTTTCGCTAGCAGAGTTATTTAAAGGTAATTTCATCCTGAGCATTTCCCAGCAGATCTAGAGGTAGCAGGAGTCAGGTCTGCTGATCCAGAGACCAGAGGCTGCCAGCGTGGTCTCCAATCTCTCTCTCTCAACTCCCCACCCCCGCTTCACCAGCCCAGGATCGGCCGCCCCGCCCCGCAATCTCTGACCACTGCCTTCCTTTCTCCATGTCCCTCTCTGACCAGTTAACAGCTGCAGGAAGAGGGGGAAGGGGGCTCACTGATCAGGTGTCGTCCGCACCAGAGCTGACACAGCAGTGACAGTGGCAGTAACAGCAGTGGCCCGACACTCTGCTTCAGCCCAGGACACACCCCATGATACAGCTGGGGCCCCAGGCACCCAGCTTGAAGAGAATGATGGGAAAGGGCAGGCTCCAAACTGACGCGGGGCCTTCTGGAACTCCCCAGTTCTGTGAGCTCATCTTCTAGAACCATCTTCACCCACCCAACTTTGCTAGCCCCCCTGAGCCCCTCAATGTCAGGGCCTGGGGACATATTAGGAGGATCTAAGCTCAACCCCTCTTGCCCACCTTCGCTCACACACACAATACTTTGAAGGATGGCTCACTCCTCTCCTTCCAACAGACCCTTCCGGTGGGTACCCAGGGAGGATGATGCTGGTGGGGGGCCACCGCTGCCCCAGGCATCCGACCTCACGGTCACACTCCTTCGTTCTTCTTCCTTGATGCTGAGCCATGAACCGCCCCCTTTCTCCGTCTGGATGATGACAGCTCAGTGTGGACAAGCCTGGGACAAATGTGATGCTGTCCACCCTAAAGCTTGTGGGACAGAGCAGTGAAATAGAAGGGCATGTCACACCCGTGTCTATGCCCCACAGGGGCCCCTGCTTGGAGGCCGTGTGGCACAGCAGTTAGAGCATGGACTTTGCGGTCAGGCTGACCTGAGAACGAACACGGGCGCTAGTGACTACCAGCTGGGTGTCCCAGTAAAAGTGACGTAACCTCTCAGTTTCCTTCATTCTCAAGGGGGAATAACAATACAGGAAACATCTCTAGAGACACGCAATACACAGGATCGATTGCCACTAAGAGCAGAGCACAACCAAAAATAAGTCAAGCTGCCCCTGTTCATCCTGTCTGCCCGGGCCCCATCCCAGACAGACCAGATTCGAATTGAGGGTTGACCCATGTTTGCATCAGGATTTCGCTCTCTTTTTTTTTTTTTTTTAATTTTATTGTGCTAGGAATACATGAGTCACTTAACATGAGATCTACCCTCAACAAAATTTTAAATGTATAGTACAGTGTAGTTGATCATAGGTACAGTGTTGTACAGCAGATCCCCAGAAACTTCTTCCTCTTGTTTAACTGAAACTTTATGCCCGTAGATTAGTAACTCCCCACTCCCTTCTCCCCCAGACCCTGGCAACCACCATTCCACTCTTTGATTCTATGGACTTGACTCTTTTAGATACCTCCTATAAGTGGAATCATGCGGTGTTTGTCTTTCTGTGACCGGCTTATTTCACTGAGCATAATGTCCTCCAGGTTCATCCGTGTGGTCACATGTTACAGAATTTCCTTCCTTTTTAAGGCTGAATAGTACACCACTGGGTGTATAGACCGCATTTTCTTTATCCATTCATCTGATGGACATTTAGGTTTTTTCCATATCTTGGCTATCGTAAATAGTGCTGCAATGAACATAGGAGTGCTAATATCTCTTCAAGTTCCTGATTTCAATTCTTTTGGATAAATACTCAGAAGTGGGGTTGCTGGATCACACGGTAGTTCTATTTTTAAAGTTTTGAGGATACTGTTTTCCACAGCAGCTTCGCCATTTTGCATTCCTACCAACAGTGCACAAGGGTTCCAATTTCTCCATGTCCTTGCCAAAACTTATCTTTTGCTTTTTTTATAATAGCCGTGTGAGGTGATATCTCATTGTGGTTTTGATTTGCATCTCCCTAATGATTAGTGATGTTGAACATTTTTTTCATATGCCTGTTGGCCACCCGTGTGTCTTCTTTAGAGAAAAGTCTCTTTGGCATCAGTATTTCTTAAAAGCTCCCCCAGATGACTCCAATGCACAGCCAAGGCTTGAGCCTTTGTCCTGGGGGAAGGGCTCTGGACTTGAGTTAGAAAACCTGAGTTTAATGTCTTGCTCTGCCCCTGACTGGCTATTTAGTCTTGGCCAGTTAACCTCCATTTCCTCATCTATAAAATGCAGTTGTTACCCTGCCCCACCCCCTGGAACCACAGTAATCTCCCCAAGCCTCATTTTGCTCCTCTGTAAAATGGGAATAATCCTCCCTCACTGTCTCAATGCCTGAAGATACATACCACTTGGATCAGTACATCTTAACTATTGTTTTTATTGTCTGGCCCTGGGTGGTGATTCCGTGTGGTTGAGTTTTGGGGGTTTTTACTGCATCGGCCTGCTTTTACTATTTTACCATTTCTTTTTATTGAGTCATCTTTCAGCTTATTTTTATTTTACTGTATGTTTTGTTATTTCCCACTTGACTTTCACTCTTAAATGGAGAAGAAGAAAGCTCCAAAGAAAAAGTTACAAGGGCAGACAAGGCCCCAGTTGACAATTGGTGGGTCTTTATTTCTCTGCTGAGCTCAGCACCAATCTTTTCTGTTTCCCCCAAAGCAAGCTCGGATTCTTGACCACATCCCAGCAGACATCCCCCACCAGCTCCCTTCAGGTTTAAGTTCTCCTGAAGCATCTATTACATTTCTGCTTCTCAGTCCTGGCTGCACTTTAGAAAAAATACACCTGGGCACCTCCCCAGTCCAATTACATCCAAATCTCTGGGGGTAAAGCCCAGGCATTACTATTTTTTCAACACTTGCAGGAGATTCCAAAGTGCTACCAGAGGTGAAAACCACCGTTCTAATCAAACTTTAGTTCCCTAAATGTGTGCCAGTGCTTTGCAACCATGTCTTACATGCTATTATATATGTTTTTCCCTCTGTCAAGTACACTCTTTCTGTTCCAACTAACTGGCTAGCTGCTGGTCCTCCTTAAAGCATTGCTGGGGCTTGACTTCCTCCCCTGGACTCCTTGGGCTGAGTCAGGAGTCCCCTATACCCTGGCACAGCAATCAATGTTAATGTGACATCTCAGCGCCTACCACACTACATCAGTATCTTCTTTCTCCATCACTCCCACCAGACTAGGAGATGCCCGATGCGTCCCAATTGTCTATTTTCCCATTGTTGACAACAAGATCAAAAAATACTATGGAAAGAAATGAAGAAATGAATGCAAATCATCTAGTCGGTTGATTCAGAAGAAGCTCAGCTCGGAGGACTCCATCGGGAGAGTGCCGAGGGTGGTTCCAAGGAGTATGCAGGGGTCTCTGTGGACAATGAAGAAATGAGTCCTACTCTGCCTGCAAGTAGGGAGAGCCTGGAGCTCCTAGAGGAAGGTCTACTCACCCAAGCCACTCCCAACTCATAACAGTGAAAATAGAACTAACCTCTTCTTGATAAGTTGTGTCTCTGTTATTTTCATCTTTGATCACAGTATGTGGCTGTAATCACAAGACATTGTTATCAGGAGGCCTGAGGCATGTAAAGTCACTAACCCTGCACTGTAGAGTCTCACCCCATCATATTCTTTTAGTTTTGTGTCTCCTTTATTAATCTGTCTTCCTCCTCGTGATGGTTAATTTTCTGTGTCAACTTGACTGGGCCACAGGGTGCCCAGATATTTGGTCAAACATTATCCTGGGTGTTTCTATGAGGGTATTTCTGGAGGAGATTAACATCTTTAAAAATTGAAATGTGTTTGACACATAAGGTTGTGTAAATTTAAGGTGTAAGACGTGTTAATTTGATACATTTCTATATTGTGATATGATTATCATCATAGTCATAATTAACACCTCAGTCACATTACATCATTATTTCTTTTTAGTGGCTGGAATAGTTAAGTTCTAGTCTCTTAGCAAGCTTGATGATTACAATACAATATTGTTATCTATATTCATTATACTGTGCATTAGATGAGATTTACATTTTTTTTTTTTTGCCGTACGCGGGCCTCTCACTGTTGCGGCCTCTCAGGCTCAGCGGCCATGGCTCACCGGCCCAGCCGCTCCGCGGCATGTGTGGGATCCTCCCGGACCGGGGCACGAACCCGTGTCCCCTGCATCGGCAGGCGGACTCTCAACCACTGCGCCACCAGGGAAGCCCGAGATTTACATTTCAATCACTAGATTGAGTAAAGCAGATTGCCCTCCCTAATGTGGGTGGGCCTCGTTCAACCAGTGGAAGGCCTGAAGAGAACAAAAAGGCTGACCCTCCCTGAATAAGAGGGAATTCCCCCTGCCTGCCTGCAATTCAAACTAAGTCATTGACTTTTTTCCTGCCTGTGAACTAGAACTGAAACATCAGCTCTTCCTGGGTCTGAGCCTGCCAGCCTTTAGACTGGGATGACACCATTGATTCTCTTGGGTCTCCAGCTTACCGACTCACCCTGCAGATCTTGGAACTCACCCACTTCCACAACTGCATAAGCCTTATCCCAAATATATAGATAACGACTGTTCTAACCAAATTTTTTTAGTTCCCTCTA
Organism: Physeter macrocephalus; assembly: GCF_002837175.3. NCBI lineage: Eukaryota > Metazoa > Chordata > Mammalia > Artiodactyla > Physeteridae > Physeter > Physeter macrocephalus. The sequence goes on along the minus strand of NC_041227.1, from coordinate 96,965,666 downwards.
TGTGTATTTATGTACACAAATCCTATTTGTTCTGTTCCTCTGGAGAACCGTGACTGATACAGTCCTCCGTGAAGTTGGTAGAAAATCGCTTAACGGTCACCAGGTTCCTCAACCCACATTATTCCCTTCCTTGCTGTGGTGCCACTACTGGCTGACAGTCTTCCCTCCCCTCTTACGAGCTGTGCCTTCCACAGTACAGGGCAGCTGTCTGAAAGCAGCCAGACCTGGGCTGGAGTCCTGATGTCACAGAATTTACTAGCTCTGTGACCTTGGTGGGTTAGTTAGCCTCAATATCCTCACCCATAAAGTTAAAAGGACTGCCACCCAGGGGGTTGTTGAGAGGATTAATGAGATAGCATGCAAATCATCTTACACAGAACCTGGCACCGAGCAGACACTCAATAAAAGGTAATTCTTTAATTATTGTTATTTTGGGGGAGAGGAAACTAACCATACTTTTGAGAACTTCACTTGAATTGTCAAAAAAGGCTCTGAGTAAAAGGGCCTAAAGGATATTGCAAAGGGAAAGCAGGAGCTAGTTTTAACCAATCAGAGGCCTTTTTCCCATCCAAGTTTGTGCTGTGTTGGTCCTCGCGGAAGTCACAGCATCTCTGGATGAGCAGGGAATTAATCTACTAGCATTCGTCTTCCTGGACTTACATCCTAGGGATTTGCTCTCAGGGAAACCGACACAGCCTAAAGAGAAAGGAAAAACATCCATTTGGAAAAAAGTGCTTGTTCATCCATGTCCTACTCCCCCCTCCCCATCCTGATGTCCTTCAGAGGTCAAAAGTTGTTCCTCCATATCTGTCCCCATCACTCCGGTTGGTGCTGTCAGCATATCTTATCTGGGACTACACTCATTCCCTAAGGGGTCTCTCTCTGCACCTAAGTGATAGAACTGAATACACCAGTCCGCATTTTTAAATCTTTCAGTGGATCGCTATCACCTGCAGAACTAGTTCAGAAGCCCTCCACACTCTGTCCTCTCCCCCACTTCTCCAGCCCTTCCTCCCAGCATTTTCTCCCTGCAACGCCACCCACTGGGCTTCCACGGTTCTGAGCTACCCACTCTTCCCCAAACTTACCTGTCTAAAATCTCTCCTCATTGGGCACCTGATAACTCCATTTCACCCTTCAAAATCAGCCCAGCATTGCACCTTCCACAGAAAGTGTTAATCCCACACTGTCCACCTCCTGCACCCTCCAATCTATTTTCTTGCCCCCGGCCCTTGAATTTCTCCCTGTCACAGAACTCCCACATTGCACTATAATTTATGATGGACGTGACTGTAGCCCTGTCTGTGAGCTCTTCCAGAGCAAGGAGTACGTTATATTTAATCTCTGTATTTCCTTGACCTATTAATGGGTGAGACACCCAAAAGGCACTGAGTAAAGGTTAGGAGAATACATTTAAAAACACACTGGTTGGGGAGGGAAGGAGATGCCCACGATTCTATAGGGAGAGCACAAGGGAGATTTTGTGATGCTGGGACAGTTCTGTATCTTGATCTGGATGGTAGGTACACAAATGCACGTTATAAAATGACGCGGAACTGTACACACCCATCGTCGCAATGTCAATGTCCTCACTGATATTACAGTGGGTCCCTTGGTATCTGTAGGGTTTTGATTCCAGGATCACCTCCCCGCCCACACCCAGGAAACCAAAATCTGCAGATGCTCAAGTCCCTATAGCAAATGTCCTAGTACAGTTGGCCTGTATCCATGGGTTTCACATCCTCAGATTCAACCAACTGCAGGTGGAAACCCGCGGATGCAGGAGGCCAACTGTATGTTATGTTGTATAAGGATATTGCAAAGGGAAAGCAGGAGTTTGTTTCAACCAATCAGAGGCCTTTTCCCCACCCAACTTTGCGCCGCGTTGGCCCTCGTGGAAGTCACGAGCTCTCTGGATGAGCAGGGAATTACTCTCCTAAGCATTGATCCTTTTGGAAGATGTAACCGTTGGGGGAAACTGGATGAAGAGGCCACAGGATTTCTCTCTACCCTCTCTGCAACTTTCCGGGAATAACTATTTGATGATAAAAAGTTTTTTAAAAAAGGAAAAATGCACTGGCGGCCTTTACTGTTCTGACTCATCTAATAAAATTATTGGAAATGAGGGGCAGTCAACCCTGGAATTTTTCACAAAGTCTAATTTAAGATTATGTAAAGCTGACCAGCTAGAAGGTGAATTACGAAAACACAGACATAACCCAAATGTGCTTCAACATCTGCTTTATTTAGAATCGTAACAAGTTTCTGCTCCAAAGGCCTTGGAATCAGTACTTAACCGGGAACCATGAAGCCTTTAATAAATTGAAAAACCGAATAACCCAGGGCTTCTACCGACCCAAGACCTATAATAAACGGAGACTCTTAGCAACCCAGGTCTCCTAGCAACCTGGGGACTCTGATTATCAGAGACTCCTAGCAACCAGGGAGATTGCACAACCTGGGGCCCCAGCACACATCCAACCCTGGGCCTAGACGGCCTCTCCCTCTGTGGTGACTCCACCCTGAACCTTGGGAGGAGGTGTGATCTGAGAGACAGAGGCAGAATCAGGAGCCAAAAACCTGGGTAAAACGTTCTGATTTGGCCACTTACTAACTGTACATCCTTTGGCTTAGTCTCCCTGACTGTCAGACTCCTTACATATAAAATGAGAATGAGAATTACAATCTCTAGCTCATAAAATCACTGTGAGCATCAGGTAAGAAGGCTTAAGGGAAAGCAGTTTAACAGCTATACATATGCATGTTGCCATCTCCAACTGCACCCTGTCCCCTCCCATCTCAAGACCCACCATACTGCATCAATTTGAAGTCAATGCTACTTCCAAAACATCTTTCCCATCTATTCCAGCTCCATCACCACCACCGGAGTCTCAAGCCCCCATTGTCTACATTGCCACCAGTTATCTTTCCAATACACAAGTGCTATCCTTCCCCTTTTGCCCACAGGCTTCTATTGGCTCCCTTGTTCTTTGAGTCAAGTTCAGCTCTTTGGCATGGTTACATAAACTCTTCATGATCAAGCCCTATCTTTCCAGCTTCATCTTCAATCACTCTCCAACTCCCACTTCCTTTATTTACTCTGAAAACAAACCTGAGAGGTGGGTATTCATCATCTCAGTTTCACAGATAAAGAAAACAGGGCTGAAGTAGCTCACGCAAGTGCATACAGCCTGGAAGCAGTGATTTGAAGCCAAGTTGGATTGTAAAACCCAAGTCCTTTGACTGCAAAGCCATTACTGCCTTTGGGAAGCTTCCCCAAAAGCATACTTCTCTGGTAACTCTCTTAATAAACCAACTTTAGTCTTGTCCCAAAGCCCCTCCACCCTTTCCTGCAAGAGCCGCTGAACAACATTCAGCTTTGGTGGAGCTTAAATTTACACTAGGGGGCGCTCTCCTTGCACACAAAACTATATACATCATCCCTAAGAGACTATTGAGACCACGCCCAGTGATGCTTTACCTGTGGCCTGGCTCATTTTGCCATATGGTTCGAGATGTAATTCTAGAATAAATGTAATTTTAGGATAAACTGCTTCCATGTTACTGCTCCTCAAAAAAGCCCAGATATGGGCTTCCCTGGTGGCGCAGTGGTTGGGAGTCCGCCTGCCGATGCAGGGGACGCGGGTTCGTGCCCCGGTCCGGGAAGATCCCACGTGCCGCGGAGCGGCTGGGCCCGTGAGCCATGGCCGCTGAGCCTGCGCGTCC
>NC_041227.1:96946913-96961724 GCF_002837175.3 Physeter macrocephalus | reverse complement strand
TGTGCTCCGCAACGGGAAAGGCCACAACAGTGAGAGGCCCGCGTACCGCAAAAAAAAAAAAAAAAAAAAAAGCCCAGATATTAACATTTCAGGGGCTAAATAAAGTCATTTTTATTAACATCCTTCCCGTCAATGGAACAGGTTAACCTAAGTTTTAAGAATATACCTGTTCTTCCATAGGACTCAATAAAGCTACTCTCATTTTTCACTAAAATAAATATGACCTGAAGAAAAACAGCTGTATCTGCTGTTTGATTCTCAAGGTTCGGGGTGTGGGGAGGTTGATGGGGACAGCAGGACAATTCCTCATCATGGGTACAATCTGACATCTTCATTTTATGAACGTGAGGACAGAAATCCCCAAAGGGAAAGCACATTGCTTCAGGGCCCATGTCAAGTTAAGAGTCAGGGCAGGGACCAGATCTAATTCTCCAGAACACATCTTCATATTAATACACTCATCTTGTAATTAACAAAGAGTGCATAAGAGGAGCCCTCTGATGTTATTGCTCATGGGCTCAGAGCACACAGCATGAATGCTGTATGGGGCTCCTCATGGCGTATGGAAAAGAAACCATACTTGGTTCTATGGGTATGTCCAACCCTCTGAACATGTGTGAGATGGGGGAATATGTATGGATACCTCTCAGAAGGCCTGGCTTTCCTGATGTGCTCACTCTGGTACCTTCCCCCACCTCTCTGAGAGCTGTCCTCTCCAGGCTGAGATCAGGGGCCCCAGAGAGCTCTCCCAAGGTGCTGGGGGGTAGGGTTGGGAGGAAAGGCTTTCTCCCCTTAGACGCAAAAACAATTTCCCTCCCAAAGTGCCAGGGGAGAACTCAGAGCCAGGTTCATGCTGTTCAATGGGACTGAAGGGATTCTCATTTGGGGATGATTCTACCCCCCAGAGAACACTTAGCAATGACTGAAGACCTTTTTGTTACCACAAAGTGAGGAGAGGCATGCTACTAGCATTTAGTGAGTCAAAGGAGGTGAAGATGGCTGCTCTTGACTGTTTAAAGCAGGGAAGGTGCCATCTAACCCCTGAGCCTCAGCAAAAAAAAGCAATCCTGTAACACAGAATCTGTCCCATGGTGAAGCCAAGACCATCTTTTATTGATTAAAGGTCAGCAAAAATGTAGATAAGTTAAGCTATGCAGAGAACTAACATTCTGAAATGCCAAATCCTAAGGCTAAAAGTCTAAAACCAATCATTCAAAATACAAGGAGATGCAACTCCGAGGACTGATCAGAATCTGAACGGCTCCACTGGATCTAAAACCCAGATTGCCAACATCCCGCTAAGGTTCCCACATGGAGGGCTGTCACCAAGCTCAGAACCGACACTGCATGAAATGCACGGAGTTCAAGGGAATGTATGGCAGATCTGTGAGCTCCCAAGTGTGCATTCCTACTGCTTGGAGGCTGGAGAGAGTCAGGCTTGGCAGAAGAAATGGAAAGGAAGGCAGAGGAAGCAGACGTGAACGGTGACATCCAATTCTGTTTCCTTCAACATTCCAAAACAAAAGTGGAAACTCACTCTTCTCCTGGTTAATCCTTCTTTTCTCCAAGGAAGCTGGCTTTTAGTTATCATTCAGTTTTCTCATCAAAGGAAGTCAATTTACTGTATAAAAAGGCAATGGAGTTCTTCCAGAGGCTTTAATCTAATTGTATTATCAGCACTTGGCCTTGAATTCAATACTTGTGCTTAAAAAGTACCCAGTTCCTTTGAGTCCAGGGCAAGGGGTTGAGAACAAGCCAGGGCCAAGCTCAGGACAGGGGTCGGTAGGAGGAGGATTTCAGCTCCAGGGCTGGCCTCTGGAGAAGGCACCCCTAAAGCCTCAAGGGGTTAAGTTCAAAAGGTAAAGCAAGCTCCAGGGTGAAAGAAACAAAGGTCAGGAAAGCTGCTCTGGCTGGGATAAGGGCACAGCAGTGGAAGGTCTGAGCGGGCAGCCAAAGCTACGTGTACAGAAGTCAGTCTTGGAAAATCTGTCCATCTGGGGCAAGACCTCACCAGCAAGTGGGTGTGGAAGAGAATGTGTATCCAGCCTTATCTTCTTATTTCTCACTATCTTCTCAGGGCCTAACCCAGACACTGGTACCTAATAGGTGCTTAATAAGTATTTGCAGAGTGAATGAATGAAAAACAAAACCCCTAGAGATACCAAGTCCACACAGCTCCTTCTTGCCTCTACCATCCTGCCCTATGGGGATGAGAGAGGATGCCACTGCCTGCCTAGGCACTCCTTGGTGATTTATTAAATCACTCATTTTAATTAGGCACCAAGAACAAAAGGACGAACACGGCCAAGTTGCAAAGGACGAGAATATTGTGGGAGAAATCTAATGGGAAACACGGAGCATGGAGATGGATCTGCTGATTGAGCTCTGGGGGCCGGGACTGGGAGGGGTAAAAGTGGGCACTGCCAGAGCAAGTGGGGCTGGCAACAGATGCCCTGTGGGTTTGTCGCCCTGTGGCCTGGAGAGAGGCAGAGGAGGCTGGACCTTGCTTGCTGGTCTGGCCAGATGCAGGGGACTAAAACCTACATAGAGCCATCCAGCCAGCCCACAATGGGGTGTGGCCGGGCCCATCACATGAGGGTTTTCCCTTCCCTGCATGGGCTCCTCGTGCAGCCAGTGGGAGAGCAAAGAAGTCGGGAGGCCGGGTGGGAGGGGTTTGGCCTTGGCTCAGTTCTACAAAGAGCAGCCAGCAGGCCTGCTCCAAAGGCGCTGCTGAGACCATGGTGAAAAATTGTTAATGATAAGAGAGCCACAGTCCCCCTGCCAGGAGCCTCAGGCCCTGGGAGCCAGATGTTCCACAGGACAAGAACGTCCTGTACCCGAGTCAGGAGGGGGCAAGGAGCTGAGGTTGCTGCAAGGTGGACAGGAGGCAGGTGGAGCAGACTGGGACCCACCCCACCGCTTGGAGCCAAGCAGAGCTCAGCGGCTTGCAGATCAGCCAAACCCCAGCCAACTCGCCGTCCAAAGCCCAAAATGAATGCTTGTTGTAAGTCATTGAAATTTCAAGGTTGTTTGTTATGCAGCAACATCACTGACTGCACTATATGCCTTCTGAGGGCCTTTTCAGTGCCTTCAGTTAAAGAAAGAGTGTGGCTGTTAAAAAAAAAAAATTTACAGAAAATTCGAACACTCCTCGGTTCTCCCATTTTGGAGAGCAATTTCACAACTTCCAGAAAAGCTGAAGTTGCACGTACATTAGTGGTCAACTACTCCACCTCTAGGTGACTACACACCACAGAGCAGGGTCAGAAAACTGTTTCTGTAAAGGGCCAGAGAGTGAGCATTTTAGGCATTTCAGACTAGACGGTCTCTAAGAGACTATACAACCATTCGATTCTGCCATTTTAGCGTAAAAACAGACGCAGACAATACTGAAATGAATGCCCGTAGCTGTGTTCCAATAAACCTTTTTTATGGACACTGAAATGTGAATTTCCTATCATTTTCATGTATCACAAAATATTCTTATTTTTGTATCCGTCAAAAATGGAAAAACCATCCATCGACAGGTGAATGGATAAACAAAATGTGGTAGATACATACAATGAACGTCATTCAGCCTTAAAAGGAAGGAAATTCTGACATGTGCAACACGGATGAACCTTGAGGTCATCACGCTAAGTGACGTAAGCCAGTCACAAAAAGACAAATAGTGTGTGATTTCATTCATACAAGGTACCTAGTGTAGTCCAATTCATAGAGACAGAAAGTGGATGAGTGGACGGGGCATAGGAAGTTACTGCTCAATGGGCAAAGAATTTCGATTTATGAAGATGAAAAAATTCTGGAGATGAATGGTGGTGATGGTTATACAACAATGTGAATGTACTCAATGCCACTAAACTATACACTTAAAAATGGTTAAAATGGGAACACTGTATGCTAGGTATATGTTACTGCAATTTTTTAAAATTAAAATTATAAAAAGAAAAAATTAAAAATTATTCTTAATTTACAACCCCATACTAAAACAGGTGGCAGTGGATTTGACCTATTGGCCGTAGTTACTAACACTTGCCCTAAAGAAACTCTCTCAGATGTGCCCAGGAGGTAAGTACAGGAGTTCATCACAGCACCGTCTGGGTTATAGAAAAACAATAGGAAATAACCTAAATATTCAGGAAAATGGAGCAATGCGTTGTGGTAAAATTATTCAATGGAATACACAGTGATAAGTGGAGTATGCTATAATGTATATCTAAAACTTAAAATCCTACTGAATAATGTTATATTGTATTAATGCATACATAAAAATGTAATGTAAGTGTAAAATCATACATAGGAATGATAAACACTGGATTCACAGTAATAGTTACCTCTGAGGAGGAGGAAGAAGAATAGAAATAGGAGTGGAGGGCTTCCCTGGTGGCGCAGTGGTTGCGCGTCCGCCTGCCGATGCAGGGGAACCGGGTTCGCGCCCCGGTCCGGGAGGGTCCCACGTGCCGCTCCGCGGCACGTGGGACCCTCCCGGACCGGGGCGCGAACCCGGTTCCCCTGCATCGGCAGGCGGACGCGCAACCACTGCGCGTACGGAGCCTGTGCTCCGCAATGGGAGAGGCCGCAGCAGAGGGAGGCCCACATACCACAAAAAAAAAAAAAAAAAAAAAAAATAGGAGTGGAAAATACAGGGAGCTTCAATTATATCAGTAATGTTTTATTTCTTTAAATGAGATCTGATGCAAATGACACAATGTTAAGATTTGATAAAGCTTAATGGTGGGTAAATAGGTAGTCATTATGCTCTTTTCTATTCTTGTCTGATCTTTGAAATATTTCTCGATGAAAAAATTAATTCATAAAAGGGGAAAAAAGCAAAGGGAGGAACAAATTTTTAAGGAAAAAAAAAAAGCCGGCAATTTCAAAGCATGCCAGGAGCAGCCAGAGGAATAACAGAAGAGGTTATCAGTTCATCTCACTCGTCCTTCTGGGTTTTCTCCACCGGCTTAGAACTCAGGGCGGTGAACCTGATGCAGAGACCCACATTCGGAACCACTGGCTGGCTCTGCCCGTGAGTGTGTTCTGTGTGTGTGCGGAGGGAAGGCTGACAGATCCCAGACCAGCCATCCCTGAGAACCATGCTCCAGCCACAACCTGCTTTCCAGAGGCAAACCTGCCCTCACCCACAAGGCACAAGAAGGCATTTCAGGGCTTCAAGGTGTTTCGTTGTGAAAATCAGGTTCTCTCGCCAATACCTGCAGAGATGGGAAAGACAGGGCACCTCTCAAGCCTTCTCTTGGGGACGTTGCTTGACCTTAGTTCTAGTACGTATTTAATGCTGTCAATTACGATTAGGTTACGGGCTTCCCTGGTGGCGCAGTGGTTGAGAGTCCGCCTGCCGATGCAGGGGGCACGGAAAAAAAAAGATTAGGTTAGATTGAAAGTAACAGGAAACCCAAACAACAGTGGCTTCAACAAGATAGAAGTTTATTTTTGTCTCATGTAAAATAAATCCAGAGGTAGATAACTCAGGGTAGTGTCAAAGCTAGGGTGTGACCTGTCCTCCGGTTCCAAGATGGCAGCTGGAGCTCCAGTTATCAGATCTGCCTTCCAAGCAGCAAGACAGAAGAAAGGGAGAAGGACCTGCCTCCTCCTTTTTATTATTTATTTATTTATTTATTTAGGCTGCATTGGGTCTTCGTTGCCGCGGGCGGGCTTTCTCTAGTTGCAGCGAGCGGGGGCTGCTCTTCCTTGCAGTGCGCGGGCTTCTCGTTGCAGTGGCTTCCCTTGTTGCAGAGCACGGGCTCTAGGCGCAAGGGCTTCAGTAGTTGTGGCTCGCGGACCCTAGAGCACAGGCTCAGTAGTTGTGGCGCACGGGCTTAGTTGCTCCGCGGCATGTGGGATCTTCCCGGACCCGGGCTCAAACCCGTGTCCCCTGCATTGGCAGGCGGATTCCTAACCACTGCGCCACCCGGGAAGCACCCTGCCTCCTCCCTTTCAAAGGAGTCTTCCAGAAAGCACCCCATGATTTTTCCACTGACATCTCATTGTCCAGAACATAGTCAAATGGCCACACTTACTCCAAGAAAACTTAGGAAATGTCTTTTTCTGAGAAGCCATGAACCCAGTTGAAAACCAGGAGCTCCATTACTAAGGAAGAAAAGGAGAACAGATATTAGAGAAGGCAACTTGCAGTCTCTGTCACAGTTGCCACCTTAGTGTGTCACTTTGAGCGAGTGCTGTCACTTCCTCACCCTTCAGGCAATGCATTGGACTAGGTAGGTCAGAGCTAAGACCCTTCCCATATCTGACATCCTATTCTATGCTAAAGTGTTATATTTATGTAAATCATTGATTCCAAAGTTGGAAGAGGCAAGTGAAAGAAACTAACATTTATTACTTACTCATGAGTGATCGATTCTTTCTCCGTTTAACTCCTTTCAACCTCATCAGCGACTACATGATGTTGGATGTATTACTGCCTTTTAGAGAGGGGAAAATTGAGGTTCAAAAAAGGCTAAACCACCTCCCAAATTCACCCAGCTTTAAGTGATGGGACCAGGATTTGAACCCCACCCATGCTCCTTCACTATACCATGCTGCCCATTTCCGAATTTGGAAATAGACCAGAACGCAATTCCAGGTCTGCCACTTATTGACAGTGTAACCTTGGACAAGTTACTTAATCTCCCTGTGCCTCATTTTTCTCATCTGCAAAATGGGACTAATAATGGTACCTAGGCTATAGGGTTGCTGAGACGGTTACACGAGTGAAAAAACATAAAACACTTAGAACATGCCTGGCATGTAGAATTAGTCTGCAAGTGTTAGCTATAATTATATTAGGCAACATTGGAGAGGTTCCACGAGGGAGAACTGAGGAACAGAGAGGATGTTCCAGGCTGAGGGAACAGCCCAGTCCAAAGCTGGGAGACGGTGATGGCAGAGTCAGCTCTAAAGACATGAGTAGGAGTCATGAGTCTCCAACTTCAATCCTTAACTGCGGCCTCAATGCGAGGCAGGTCCTCACTAGTTACGTACTTGATTTGAATAGATCTCAGGAAAACCCCTAAGAATGAAAAACGTCCATAGATACGAATCTCAAATTTTACCTTGAAGGGAAGGGAAGAGTAACATACACCGGCTCCCAACTTCGAGCTCCTCATATGCTAGGAGCATGAAAAGGGGTGCAGCCTAACACCCAGAGCAAAGTACATGCACTTGGGTCCTTGCTCTGCCCGGCCCTTATGGTGCCATATTCCAGGTGTTATGGCTTATTATTCACAGCTGGCAGCCAGCCAGCACCACAGCACCCAGCCGCACCTTCTGAACTTTGTCCCCAAGCAGGAAAGTTTTCTCCTCTGTGTACTTAAGAAAGGGACAGCTACACAGTGTCACACCCACGGGTACCTCTGGCCACGGTTCTACAGCCAGCCGGAGGCCTGAGGGACAGGGCTGTCCTCCCCACGCCAGCCCCTCCCAGGGAGAAGCATCTCTCTCTGCCAGGGACCATGTGCAGACCCAGCCTTTACAAAACTGGGCGAACCAAGATAGGAGGCAAGCACCTGAAAATGGGACTTCGGAGACCTGGGTTCTTACCCCCAATCTGCTACTAAGTCATTCTGTGGCCTCGGGCCAACACCCTGCTTGCCTTAAACCGAGGGTCAGTGGAAATAATCACATGCTTCTTGTAAGATCGCTCACTGGTTGTGAATATTAAATGAAATAATGCACGTAAGGTGTTTAAATCAGCTCAGCACGCAGTAGGGACACAGCCCACGCAAGGCCCCTTGTTTCTTAAGGTTTCTGTCAGCATCAGCACTCTCTGAACCGTGATGATAAATCCCAGAAGTGATTAGATGGCTTCTCTTGTTTCGTCCTAAGCATCCTCAGTGCTTCTGCACTTAATGAGTTTACCTTTGGACTCTTCCACACTGTTCATGCTTTTACGACTTTTTATCACACCTTTCCCATGATGACCAAATGGTAGGGGCCCCAGGTAACACGTTCCTCTCCTCTTCTCCAAAAGCTCCAATGAGACAAACCAATGACACAGCCACACAAGGATTATGAGCCAAATGGAAGTAAATATCATCTTCCCTGGTACGTTGCAGACCTCGAACCACAGGCTTTCCTTTAATTTGTGTTGGAGAATTCAGATCAGGCCAAGGGTAGCTGTGGGACTTCTTAACTCCCAAATCTAGATATTGGAACATATTTCCTCGCACACACCCTGAGGCTTGCCTGCAGAGACGGTGATGAGGTCTGAGAGGAAGCTCAGCTCAGCTATATAGACAAGGATGCAAGCCTTCTAGAAGGTAGCCCTGAGCCTGGACCAAATGTGCTCCAAGCTGAGACAGTAAGAGGAGGAGGGCTTGCGGAGGAGGGAGGGAAGTTGAGCAGGAAGCAGCCGACCTGGCTCCTGATTTGGAGTCACAGCAGCCCTGTCCACTAAAAGCTGACCCAGTGACCATCCGCTTCTGTCCAGCCGGTCCAAACACTCCTCTTCCTGGACAGAAGCAAAGAACAGTAGGGAGGGAGACACTACACATCCTCCGACATGCCTCCATCCTGAGAAAAGCACATTTGAGAGGAGTTTCTAAAGGAAGGTGAGAAGGAGAGATATTCTCTCTTGCCCGACAACATGGGTCTTCCGTTTTTAGCCTAGCTTAAGCAAGAGCAAATCCCTACCCTTGAAGAACACTTGTGCACGCACACACACACACACACACACACACACACACACACACACACACACACACCTGATCCCACCTGTGCAGACAAATTGAGTGGAATGATTGAGTTAAGCCTCCTCGCTGAACTTCTTATCCAGACAGAACACAGAAGTTGGACCAAAGGCACATCCAAACCAGAAAGGCGTTGGGACTGCATGCCTTATATCCGGTGTACAAGGGAAGATGCTGCTGAATCTTGTTCCCAGAGTCCTTGTGGCTGACATCCTAAAAATTAATAGAAACATGGTGATTCGTCTGCCATTCTGAAACATAAACCCAACAGAGCAGCAGGCCAGGGTCATGGGCTCACACGAATAGGGGTTTATGGTACCTTCCTGAGAATGGGATCCAGAGCTCACCCTTGCATGAGCTGCCTGTCCAGTCATCACATCCAGGTGGAGCCCTGGGCCCGGCAATGAACTGGGAATTCCTTGGTGTCCTTTCTCCTCTCAGGTCTTCCGTTACTAGCCACACGAACTTGGAGAGTTCGTTCCTCTTCTTGGGCCTCAATTTCCTCCCTGCTAAGTCTTGTTTTCTTAATTTCATAACAGGAACAATAATTGCTACCCTTATGGACCTCCCAGGCCCATGGACTCCAGCAAGATGGGTATGGGAAGTGATCTCCCGAGGAGAGGCCATGGGGGTTACACAAAGTCCCATCAGGTCAGGAGGAAATTACCAGTCCAACAACAACAGTGATCCTGGGAAAGGCAGTTTTGTTCATTTTCCAGGTGGGGCTGGGTCACCTGGAAAGACAACCTGAGAAAGCTCCTCACGGGGAAGAATAATGCCAAAAGTTATAAGGAGCAAAACAGGTAATCCCATTCGCAGAAGTAAATAATGAAGAGCAGAGAGAAAAATGGCAAAGGTGATGGATTGAAACAGAAATCACTAACAAATAAAAATTTTAAAAAAGAACCAGGGGCTTCCCTGGTGGCGCAGTGGTTAAGAGTCCGCCTGCCAATGCGGGGGACACGGGTTCGGGCCCTGGTCCGGGAAGATCCCACATGCCGCGGAGCGGCTGGGCCCGTGCGCCACAACTGCTGAGCCTGCGCTCTGGAGCCCACCTGCCACAACTACCGAGGCTCATGTGCCTGGAGCCCGTGCTCCGCAACGGGAGAGGCCACCGCCGTGAGAGGCCCACACGCCGCAACGAAGAGTGGCCTCCGCTTGCCGCAACTAGAGGGAGACCGCGTGCGGCAACAAAGACCCGACGCAGCCAAAAGTAAATTTTAAAAAATAAAAATAAAAAAGAACAAAAGTGAGAAGTCTGTATAAACAGAACGGTAATTAGGAGAGAAAGACAGGGTAGCAGGCGGGGGGGAAGGTCAGGTGCAGACATCCCTCGGAAATTCGGTGGGGTGGGGGTCAGAGGGCAGCAGTGGAGCTGAAAGGGAAGAGACAGATAAAGTGGTGCCAGGGAGAAGTATGGGCAACAAGCAGTGTTCAGAGCTCTGTTCCAGGAACAAGGAAGGCTCGGAGAGAGTGGGGGGCAGGCTGTGGAGGGAGAATATTGTCTCCCAGCTAACATCATAATTCTAGAACTGACCAAGCCCTAAAACCAAGACAGTGCCCCAAGGACTTGGGGTCTGGCTATCGAGCTCTCCAAACTGCCTCAAGACCAAGCAAACTTGGATTGCTGTCAAGGGAAAAGGAGAGGGCTAGCCAAGGACACAATACATGTGTACTCTATATAAAATAGAGAAACAACAGTGCTACTGTAGAGCACGGGGAACTATAGTCAATATCTTGAAACAACCTATTATGGAAAAGAATCAGAAAAGGACTAGATATAATTAACGGAATCACTTTGCTGTATACCTGAAATTAACACAACCATGTAAATCAACTAAACTTCAATTTTTAATTTTTTATTATATTTAAAATTTTTATTTTATATATTTTAATATATATTCTTAATATAGATATTTATAATATATAAATATATATTTATATTTTTAATATACATATTCTTTTTCAGATTCTTTTAAATTCTATTCTCTATATATTCTATATACATATTCTATTCTATATATATATATATGAATCACTTTGCCGTACACAAGAAACTAACACAACATTGTAAATCAACTATACTTCAATTTCAAAAAAATTTAAATAATAAAAATAAAAACAGTACCTGTGGAGAGGGCAGTGGGCAGCTCTGACAAGCTGGAGCCCAGCGCTGTGGTTTGATCCCACCACAAGGAGGAGCCAGGCTTCGGCACCAAGCGTGGCGTGAGGGGGGTGCCCCAGCAGACACGGCAGTGGGTGCCACGCGGGATGGCAGTGAACCACTCGGCCATCATAGAGGAAATTACAGGGGGACCCACAGCAGAAGTGCTGGGGGAGTCACCACGCTCAGATCCACAATAGGCTTTGAGCCAGGAGAAATGTCGGCGGGAACTTTGGAGGCGAAGAAAATGCCAAATATTTGAGGGAGAGAACCTGGAGAAGAAGGTGCCGTGCAGGGTGAGGTTCAGATATTAGCCTTGGAAAACTGCATGATGGTGGGCCAAGCAAAGTGTGTCACCCTCAGGCGGGGATGGACCAATAGGGCAAAGACAGAAAGTCATTTGAGTATTTGCTGCTGAAAGAAGAAACACTGAGTATCATCAGTGCATATGTGGCACTTCGACATGTCTGTAGCCACAATTTTTTGAGCGCCGACTGGGTGCAGGGCAGGGGGCTAGGCACACTACAGACATTAGGTCCCTCAATTCACACACACACACACACACACACACACACACACACACGCTTTATTGGCAGGAACATTGAGACTTAAGAGTGGGTAAGCAATTTGCCTAAAGCCACACAGCTAATAAGTGGCAAAACTGGGGTCTGGATGCGGGTTGGCTTGACTCCCAAGGGCCACGCTCATAACTGCTCTTCTGTCCTTTAAGAAGACAGAAGGTAACTCTGCTTTGAGAGATGCCTTCATTTCTCCCATGCGACTAAAAATCGGTTCTCTAGAATGGGAGGGGGCCCCGAGTCGTCTGCTCAGGGCTGAATGAGGGGCTTCTCTTTATTCTTCTCCAGCCCCTCTGCTTCCCCCTGCCTTCACATTGTATTATACTCATTTGTTTACACATCCGTCTCACCCATTAGGCCAGTAGAGTGCTTCTCATCCCTGGCTGCACATTAAAATCTCTTTTAAAAACTAATAATTCCTGGGTCCCACTCGAGACCGATTAAATCAGAATCTCTAGGGCCAGGACTTTGACTTTTTTTTTTTTTAATTCAATGATTCAAATGTGCCATTGGGTCTGCAACCCACTATCGCAGACTGTGGGCACTTCAAGTTCAGGGACCAGGTCATGGGTATCTGAATCCCCAGAGCCCAAAACAGTCTGATCCATCGCAGGGGCTCCATACATGTTTAATGAGAGGACGAACACAGAGAGCACAAGATGAAGATCAAGAACAGAGAAAGGAAAATCAGGGAAGTATTATGCAGAAGGGGTTGCGGAGAAGAGAGTGATAAGAGACTGAGAAGCAGAGAGTCTTTTAAGATGCCAGGGGCAAAGGAAGAACCTGGATGAGGCTATCTTGCATAACAAATCTCTGGTTAAAGCTAACATGAAGCTTCAGTGCAGAATATACAGCACCTGCCTCAGAGAGAAATGAGGTGAACAGGAGTCAAAAACGTGAGTTTCTCAATGTGCCGCAACGGTGGGCTTTGGGGGCCAGAAGACTTGGTATCGGTGAAAGGAGAGGAAGAGGGCAAGTGTCAAAAAAAAAAGAAAGAGAACAGAACCGTGATTTTGAGAACCACTGAAACATGGGAAAGAATATGACCGGGAAGATAAAACTCACAATTTGAAAATAAAATGGGAAAACAAGAGAAAGCAAGGTTAAGTATAAGAGAGGAATGAATTCCTAAGTCATCTATATGTGTATTTGCTCAAAATGCTATTGTTTCAGTGCTGGGGAAAGAATTAGAGGTAAATAAAATATACAAATGCATTTCATGATGAAAAATCCTGTGATGAACAATGGAGATAATCGCTGTAAAAATTCTCTGAAAAAAACCACAAAATGCTCTAGAAATGAAAGGTGGCATGATTATCATTCTAAGGTAGGTGTTGCTGTGTGTGCTAAGAAAATTGGCTCTCCGAGTGTTGGTCATTGGTCAACTAAACAAAGGCCCAGAGTTCTCTTAGTTCGGTTTCAGAGAGCTCTCAAAAAGGTAGGCGCGGGCTTCCCTGGTGGCGCAGTGGTTGAGAGTCTGCCTGCCGATGCAGGGGACACGGGTTCGTGCCCTTGTCTGGGAAGATCCCACATGCCGCGGAGGAGCTAGGCCCGTGAGCCATGGCCGCTGAGCCTGCGCGTCTGGAGCCTGTGCTCCGCAACGGGAGAGGCCACGACGGTGAGAGGCCTGCATACCGCAAAAAAAATCTCCAAAAAAAAAGGTAGGCGCTCCAGGGCTGAGTCTTGGAATAGAACAGTGCTTGCCTAGAATATACACCAAGTACCCTGGGGCCATCTCAAGTTGGAAGAATTAGATTTAAGTCTCTGGCTGCAACACATAGAGCCAGAAAATACACAGAAATAAAATAAAGGTAGCAGAGTAGTTAAAAGGAGAGAAGGGAAATGTATCTAGCATTTTTGAGTGCATACTGCAGGCCGGGCACTGGGTATATGGTATTTTAGACAACCATCAGAATAACTCCACAACAGGGGCTTCCCTGGTGGCGCAGTGGTTAAGAATCCACCTGCCAATGCAGGGGACACGGGTTCAAGCCCTGGTCCGGGAAGATCCCACATGATTCGGAGCAACTATGCCCATGCGCCACAGGTACCGAGCCCGTGAACCACAGCTACTGAGCCCACGTGCCACAACTACTGAAGACCACACGCCTACAGCCCATGCTCCACAGCAAGAGAAGCCACTTCAACGAGAAGCCTGCGCATCACAACGAAGAGTAGCCCCTGCGTAGCACCCCGCTCGCCGCAACTAGAGAAAGCCTGCGCGCAACAACAAAGACCCAACGCAGCCAAAAATAAATAAAAATAAAATAAATTAATTAAATTAAAATAACTCTACAACAGCCTTAGACTGGCCCAAGATCACATTAGATGTCAGAGTGCCTTAAGGCCCTCTTCTATTTTCACTCCATACTGTTTCCCTAGCATCACCCCATTAGCCATAATTCTAACAATAAGGACCTATGAAAAATCTCCAGCCCAGTCTTCTCTAAGCTTCAAACCATTATATCAAACTCAGCTTAGATATCTCAAATGCACCTAATACTCTTCAAATCCAAAGCAGATGGTTTTAACCTCTTCCCCAAACCTGATCCTCTTCTGGCATTTCCTATACCAGTGATCTCTATTTCCAAACTCTCATAGCCATGTAGGTGTGCAAACCTGAAACCTAGGAGTCTTTCTGGACACCCCATCATCCTGCATCACTGCCCCATATCGAATCCATCCCAAGTCCTATTTCTTTTTTTTTTTTTTTTTTTTTTTTTTTTGGCGGTATGCAGGCCTCTCACTGTTGTGGCCTCTCCCATTGTGGAGCACAGGCTCCAGACGCGCAGGCTCAGCGGCCATGGCTCACGGGCCCAGCCGCTCCGCGGCCCGGACCAGGGCACAAACCTGTGTCCCCTGCATCGGCAGGCAGCCAAGTCCTATTTCTTTTACTTCCTCTCTCAAATGTATCCACTCCCCTAACTTTCCATCTCCCTCTCCCTGCTCAGACCAAGCTATCGTCTTCTTTTGCCTTGACAAATGCAATAGCACTGGGTATCCCCTATCCACTCTGGCCCAATCTAACTGGTTCTCCACAAAGAAGCCAAAAAGACCTTTTCGAAATACAAATCTGATTGTATCTCTACCTCCAGCCCACTCCAACCCCACCAGCTCTGAATAAACCATTTGAATGGATTCACATGGTTCTTCAGATAAAGACCAATATCCTTCACATGGCTTAAAAGGTCGGGCATGGTTTGACCTCCTGCCTCATTTTCACCTTTGTCTTCCTTGTCCTTCCGCCAAAAGACCTTTGCATGGACTGCTCCTTGTTTTTTTGTGTTTTTGTTTTTTACGGTACGCGGGCCTCTCACTGTTTTGGCCTCTCCCGTTGCGGAGCACAGGCTCCGGACGCGCAAGCTCA
>NC_041227.1:96870713-96946883 GCF_002837175.3 Physeter macrocephalus | reverse complement strand
TTTGGCCTCTCCCGTTGCGGAGCACAGGCTCCGGACGCGCAGGCTCAGCGGCCATGGCTCACGGGCCCAGCCGCTCCGCGGCGTGTGGGATCCTCCCAGACTGGGGCACGAAACTGTGTCCCCTGCATTAGCAGGCGGACTCTCAACCACTGCGCCACCAGGGAAGCCCTCCTGCTTCTTTTCATGTTAGATTCTAACCAAACATGCTATGTTCCTCCATCTCTAACTTGGGACATGTAGCTTCCTCCCCGTGATGCTCCTCCCCACACTGTCCACCTCCTACTAGCTCTTCAAGATTCTCCCTGCCTCTCCCCAATAGCCTCATCCATCTCTTTGATCCCTTCTGCTTCCTACCTTTAACCTTGAGCTGGGTTTGGGGTGAATAAATGAAGGTCTGATTTCTTCCAGCCTGGTTTGTTTGTTTGTTTGACCACTACCTCTAACCTGTGAATATTATTATCAATCATTCACCCACGGCATTTCACTGCTTCAAACATTTCAATGCTATTTATTTGATCTTGGATGAGAGAGGATTTTCTAAGCATAAAAGCAACGGAAGAAATCACTAAGGGAAAGAAAATCAATGCATTTGACTACACCAAATTTAAAATGTCTGGATGTCAGAAACCATTCTAAACAAAACTAAAAGGCAAATGACAAGGCTGGGGAAAGTCTATGCAATAAATATGACAAAGGTTTGTTATCCTTAATATATAAAGAGCTCATACAGATCGATAAGAAAAATATTAAAATCCCAGAAGAAAAATGGGAAGAGGACATGAATAAGTACAAAGAGCTAATAAACCCATAAAAAATCTTTCACTCCACCAGTAGTCAGGGAAACACAAATTAACACAATGCTAACGATGGTTCATCTATCAAATTCGGATAACATTAAAGACAGATAAAAGTGAGGAGATTTTTTTAAAAAATTAATAAAAAGTGTGGAGATCATTTGATTGTTTTCCAAGAAAAAGTAAGCACTTTTTCAACTTTCAATAGCTCCCTACCACCTAGAGAAAAAAGTCCAGGCTCTGGTCCTCACCTTCCTCTCCTGTCTCATCTCCCACCGTGCCCCCCTCCCCTCTGACACTTGCAGCAATAATTCCCCGAGACCAGCATGGGATGCCGGCTGCAAAGGCTGCCCTTCTTCGATTCTCCGTCCTCCTCCACCTCCATCATCTACTATCCCACACAATCTTCTTCTCCCAGGGAACGCCTACCCCTCCTTCACAATTCTTCTGAGACAGCGTCACCTTCGGCAAGCTCTCGCAACCTGGGGTCGGTGCCCCTGCTCCGTGCTCTCACCACACACATGTTCCCTTACCCAGCGCTTACTGAATTAGATTGAAAATGACTCCTTATGGGTTTCTCTCTACCTTAGAGTATATGCATCTCAAGAGAGGCATTATATTTTTATTCATTCCTGTATCCCAGGGTTTAATCCATGTAGATGCTGCACAGATGACTCCTGAGCTAATCAATCGTGTAATAAATTCATTATTCTATTTTGCACCATAAATTTTTTTTCTTGCCACTATTCTGGTAAATGCATGTTTTACTTAAAAAAGGATAAAATTAAGCCATTTTGAATGGAGAGAGAATACCTCACCCATGCCCCAGCCCTCATTTTACTGCCCACGTTCTATCATCTTGTGGGTTGTAACCGATTAGTGGGCCATGAAATTAATCTACGGGTCATGACCACCAATTTTTTTAAATGAAAAATACTAGAACTAGAAGAGAAAAGGATAACTCTGGGATCTGCTCTTTCCTTCGTATTGTGGATTTCGCCACCCACTGAACCCAGGCAGGCAGGAGTGGTGGTAAAGAACACCAGGTGGGGGGCTTCCCTGGTGGCGCAGTGGTTGAGAATCCGCCTGCCGATGTAGGGGACGCCGGTTCGAGCCCCGGTCTGGGAGGATCCCACATGTCGCGGAGCGGCTGGGCCCGTGAGCCATGGCCACTGAGCCTGCGCGTCCGGAGCCTCTGCTCCGCAACGGGAGAGGCCACGGCAGTGAGTGAGAGGCCCGCGTACCACAAGAGAAAAAAAAAAAAAAAAAAAAAAAAGAACACCAGGTGGGGAGTTGAAGTTCCTGCTCTCATTCTTCTTCTTTTTTTTTTTTTGGCCGTGCCGCGCAGCTTGTAGGATCTCAGTTCCCCAGCCAGGGACTGAACCCAGGTCCTGGCAGTGAAAGTGCTGAAACCTAACCACTAGACCACCAGGGAACTCCCCCTGCTCTCATTCTTAATAACACCACGAAAGTTACTGGTCTCTCTAGGCTTTGGTTTCCTTATCTGTAAAATGGGGATGATAAAATACAGATAGATTGAGACAGCAAGGACCCAGTCATGTTGCAAATCCTCAAAACTGTTCATCAGCATTTCTGATACAAAGACACCGTAACTACCTACCAGGATCAGATCCAGCACGACTACGCTCTTATCCCAGCCCATTCTGTTCTAACGCCTAGCCTCTCTCTTCCTCCATTCCTAAATAGTTGCCCACCCTGCCTTTCTACCATGACTGAGTCATGAGCCTCTCAGACTCAGCGGGAAACATGTGCTCAGTGGCATAAGGCACATTTATGGGTCTTGACATCTAACGTCATAGGGTATGAAGTAAATGACTCTTTCTAAATTGCAAATCTGACCAAATCACTCCCCAGTTAAACCTTTTCCAGGGTCCCCATTATGCTCAGGATAAAGCTTCAACTCCCTAATATAACCTCTAAGACCCTCCATGATCTGCCAACCTGTCCAACCCCACCCTCACAGCCCACCCTCCAGCCCTCCCCCATCACCTGCAGTTCTCAAATGAGTCATGCTCTCTTGGCCTTGGACCTTTCCCATGTGGTCCAGTCTGCCCGAAACACCTCGATAACACTCTGTCAAGTCTCCACTCAGGCATCAGCTCTTCCCAGGTTTCTTCCCTCTCTCGACCCCGCCCCTTCCCTGTCCCGGGGCCGCTCAGGGGCCCCCGGCTAGGCATCCTTCCCTCATTGCACTGGCCACAGTCATGTTTCAATCAACTGCTCACTTGTCTCTGCTTCTTAAGGCCAGGGATTGTGGCTTTGGTTCCATATCCCCAGCACCTAGCACTATGCTTCCGCCTAAGTAAACAGTACTTGTTTGTGGGAGAGCAGGGTGGAGGGAGGGAGAAGAAGAGAAGGGAGGGAGAGGAGGACTGAGGGAGGAGGAAATGGATGGAAATTCTTCATTTGACACTTTTCCAAAGTGTCCAAGGTCATAACGCAACTCAGGGACTTTGAACTGTAAGTCATTTTCTAAAGATCAGGCTCATGTGGCCACACAGAGTAGAAAGGGTCTCTGAAGAGAAGGAACTCCTGGAATGTGGCGGTCAGAGTAAGCACCAGGGTAAGTCGGATGCCAGGAACACGTGTTCTGTCTGGGAGATTTCACGAGCTGGAGGAGACTCTGGGCTGAGCTCTGGAGGAATGCAAACTTGGGCAGTCGACCCTGGGAACGCTGATAAGGGGCCAAGAGCTTTGATTGCCTTCCTGTTGTGAACATATTTGGGGTGGGGCGGGCACAAGGTTGGGCCAGTGATTCCAGAATTTTGGCTATTTGGTTCCAGAACTCATGAACAGAGCTTAGACAGAGCCATGGTAACGGGTGACACCATCTCGATCAGCTGCATCAGGGCACGGGGGCCTTTGGAGAGAGAAGCCTTAACATTGGCTAATCAGTACCAGGCACACAACTGGACATTTCACATACACTGCTTCATGCAATTGACATACCAACCCAATGAGGCAGTAGCCTTGATTTTACAGGTGAGAGAGCTAAGGACCAGAGAGGTTAGGAAACTTGTCCAAGCTCACACAGTCAATGACTGAGCCCAGATTTGAATCTAATTCTGTCTGACTTCAAAGACCTTGCTCTTTTCACCCTCAATTCCTATCCCTAACTCCTTCTTCATTCAGAATTTGAGTCTGATGCTCCTACTCCAGGGTAAGAGGGGGTGGGGGTCATGGAAGAAAAGATCTATGACAATATACACAGACACTAGTGAACTAGGGCCTCAGGATGTGTCCATCGTCTGGGAAACCATACCTGGCTGGATCCCTGGTGCTTGCCAACCAGTCCCTCCCAAATGAGGAGGCAAGTTCAGCCAACTCCCAAAGGCCTAGAAGAGTCCCACCCCAAAGACAGTGCTTCCACCTCAACCATCAGTCACCAACACCAACCTGATCCAGAGACTTCTTATTTGTCCTGCACTGGAAACAAAAGAAAGGCTACACAGCAGCGGAATCAGAGATCCTGCAGCCTAGCAGACACTTCCAAGGTCTTCGGCCACCTCTTCTCACTACTAAAAGGGCAGCATCTCAGAGCTTGAGGAAGTAGGTGGGCCAGGACTTGCCAGGGTTCAGAGATGGGAGGTGGTGCTGGGAAACTTCTCCACCTCTAACCCCATACCTTGTGGATGGTATTTGAGAGATTAAGGGCTCTCTCTGGCTTAGGGCTCTGGTCCAGGTTAAAATGCAGGGACACTGACAACAGCCACTGCAGCCACTGCAACTTTAGCATGGTGGTTTCCAGTCTGCTTATGAAAGCAGGTATTGAAAGGGAGGGGAAAAGACAAAAACAGGAGGACTCTGGATATCTACTGGTGGAGGCCACAGATAGAAAAATCACAGTGACTCTGTGGACACTGCCCATTCACAGCTCACCAGCAGGACAGGAAACTTACCTAGCATGTGCTCAGGGCTGATGGGAGTGGACAATCCAGTAAGATGTCTCCCCTGTCCTCAGGAATCCCTCTATCCTTCCATGAGAGTTGAGCCCCAGCTTCCCTCTCCTGACTCCACCTCCCCAAGTGGGAACTGGTGCGCACTGTGCTGGAGAGAAGCATCTTGCTTTTCAGGAGAGAATGAAATTGGATGGATGACACATCTCAATGACAAACAAGGCCCCAATCTTGGACTTGGGAACGTGGGTTCCTGGTTCTCTAGAATCAGACTGAGGGATTTGCTGACTTGAGTTGGGGCACAGAAAATGAAATGGGAACAGACATGGAGCTCCAAACATGCTTAACAGCATAGGATATGAACTAAGGCAGCCCCCAATCCAGGGCCCTCTCCCAAGAATGAGGTTGGCTCTGAGATCCTGGGAGGAAAAAAAGTATTTCAGGTGTTCCTATATGCCTGTGATGGAAATTATAGAATTTGGATGCAGTCTGGATTATACAATTGTGATTCCGGGTCCCCCAAAGGTCTCAAGTCATAAAAATGCCCCTCATCTTTCAGTACTTGCCAAACAAGCAGATACCAAAAGAAAGGGGACCCATCTTTCATGGATGTCATTGGTAGTGTGGAAACAATACTTCATGGTGGTTATCTTCACCTCTGCCTGAACTCTGGAGGGTCTCTGAATATCTTATTTTGAGTCATACACACAAGGCATCCTTGGGATTCTTAGCCTCTCTCCTTCCACCCTCAGTCCTCAGACAAATACATCCCACCACACACCGTGCATCGGAATTTGACTAAAGAACCACACAATTGAGGGAAAGCTAAGTAAGTATATGTTTACTCTCCACCTAGTGGTAGCTAGGTAAAATTGCAGGCATAATGATAAACAGGGAATGATCAACTCTACGTTGCTCACCTTCAAACCCAAACCTGTAAAGAGAAGGAGGGACCCAGATGCCTCAGGGACCGGGCAGATAATACAAATAAATGAAACAGGCCAGGTGAGAGAGTACAAGTATTGTCAAGAGAGGCAACTCCTATGTAGTTCCAGTTGATTGTCCTCTGTGGAAAATGCAGATCAGAGTTGCCTCAACTTCTGATTGTTCGAGAGAAACCAGACATTCTGATTTAATGTGAAACCTCCTGATTCTTAGATGGTGGCTGGATTTTCTTGAAAACACTAGGTGAGCTAAATAAAGCTTACAGTCCTCCAGTTTTCAAAGCTCTGCTGTACAGATGGTGACTGTCATCTCCCCTAACTGTGGGATTAGACTGCCACTTACCAGCCACCATTTGTAACTACAATAGAGGCATTGACTGCTTTACTACACACACACACAGCTGGACTCCCCAGCCGTGGAGAACAACTAACTCTACAGGAAGAAGTAGAAGGCACAGCTGAGCCACTCAGCCATGGCAGCAGGCTGGCCCTGTGACCAGCTGCTGGCTGGTAGGCACTAAATGGCCGACTGCTCCTGCAGGAAGCCTTCAGGGCCTGGGAGACCTTTATCTGGCTCCGAAGCCAGGGCTGCTTCTCGAAGGACTTCCAAGTGCTCCTCAGCAGCTGACAGCGACTGGTCAATCCAATCCAGGCCCCCGGTCAGGTGGCAGGCGTTCCTGGTCACCAGCACCAGATGACTGACAGATAGGAGCAGGGCAGTTGTCCTAGAAAAAACAACAGGATCAGGTTCCGAAGGATCTAAGGGACTTTGCCCCAAAGCCCAAAGGGATAGAGTCTAGACTGGTGTTCCCCAAGCTGGAGTCCCTTCCTTAGGAGGTTGCTGAGTATGTAATTTAAAGAGGGTTCGATGCTCAAAGAAAGTTGGGAACGTCTGGGTTAAACAAAGGTAACTGAAGCCCTTCTCAGATGACGCACGTGATAAATCTCTAAGGGGAGAATGTAATACTCTGAGTCTCACTGACTTATTTAAGACTGGGAGCCCACTTTCTGCAACACATCCATTAACATCTCCCAGAAGAGGGTTTTGTGGGACAATTTGGATCTAGTCAATTGGATAAGCACATCCCCAACTGCTGCCCCCTTGAAGACAGGATATTCATACCCCACCTCGGGCATCACTTAATGATTCTGAATCAATGAGGCCCAGGGCTGGTTTACCGCACCCTAAAAAATTTAATTGCAAACTAAATTGAGGAGGAGCCTTTTTTTTCAGTATTGAAAGATTCAGTGCAGAATATCTTCTATATAATGAGTGTGCACAGTGCATTTGGGAATGCATTACAGATGACTAGCCCATGAACACAGCTGGGCAGTAATAGGAGTGGGGCGGAGAGACCAACTGAACTGCCGTGACCCACAGCCTGTCTGGCAATTATTACACAGTGGGCCTATGAAACGGTCATATAAATCTGAGAGACAAAGGGACATGTTTTTTTTTAAGTGGGTTTATAACTGGTAGAGGAACGTAACAATCTCAAAAGCCTAAGTACACTCTGCGTATTAGGGGAGGATCATGAGACAGGGGTTCCTGGGTACGTCCTGTGGAAGGTGAGCACAGCTTTAGCTGACCTGTCACTTGCATTCTCATTTCCTGCCCACCACCCGTACCAGCGACCCACTGGGCAGCACTCACAGCTGAGGCATGGCTGCTTCCGGCGTCCAAAGAGCAGAGAGAGCTATGGGGGAAGTGGGAGGGAGGGAAGGTGCAGATAGGACTTGGCCTGGGTGGACGTTTAATCACAAAAATTCAAAATCTAAGACTGGCTCTTCCTCCTCTGGGGTTTCAGGAAGAGCCCTGGCCGCCAGCATCCAGCCAGGCTTTGATCGCTGGTTGGCTGACCATTACCCAAAGCCCAGGCAGCCTTGGGAACCCACCAACACAGCTCTCTCCCCCACAACCCGAACAGCCGACCTCACAGATCTGATAACACGGGGAGCCTCCAGCATGAAAAGACACACGCCCACTCCACCCCTCTCACCGGGCATCCAGGAGCTTCGGGTCCAACGGAGGGTACATTGACTTCACAACATCGTCCACTCTGGGGGGAGGCAAAAGGTTTTCAGTATTTCGCTTTTCTTATGGCCTTTTCTCCTTCCTTTCTTTCCTTATCCCTATGCTTCTCTTTTGATATTCCAGACCCAGTCTTTAGGGACTTTAACTGCATTCTCAGACAGGGACTTAAACAGAAAGACTTAAGATCCAGTTTAGAGAGTATTTCTTCTGGTTTTGTTTTAGCTCCAATGGTCTAAAAAGTACAAGTTCGCACATCTGGAATGATGTTCAAGATACACGACTACATTTGGACTTCCCTGGTGGTGCAGTGGTTAAGAATCCGCCTGCCAGTGCAGGGGACACAGGTTCGAGCCCTGGTCCGGGACGATCCCACATGTCGCGGAGCAACTAAGCCCGTGTGCCACAACTACTGAGCCCGCGTGCCACAGCTGCTGAAGCCCGCACACCTAGAGTCCATGCTCCGCAACAAGAGGAGCCACTGCAATGAGAAGCCCTCACACCACAACAAAGAGTAACACCAGCTCACCGCAACTAGAGAAATGCCGCGCACAGCAACGAAGACCCAATGCAGTCAAAATAAAATAAATAAATATATTTTTTTAAAAAAGATATACTACTACATTAAAATAGCATATTGCCAAACAATATGTAAAGTCTGATTGATCTCATTTGCAGAAAAATGAATAAACAAAAGCTGTGAAATGCAGCGGGCAGGGGCAGTCTGGAGGAATACTCACCAGTCAACAGTGATTATCTCCAGGAATTAGGATGGGGTGGAATTAGGCGGGCCTTCACTTTTCAGATACTCTATTTCTGCAACGTTTTAACTTTTACAAGTGTTTGTTACTTTTACATTTAATTTTTTTAAATGGTTAAAGGTAGTTATATAGAACCCTAAAAAAAAAACCTCCAAGTTTAATTTGGATTCAAACTACTCCATTGGATTTCTTTTAGCACACGGTACAGTTCACGGTTAATTTTCTTTTAATCAAATTCTAGAAGGAGCTACTATTCATCCTCATTTACATGGTTCAAGGTTTTCATCCAAACCTTTGCTCTTGGACCACTTGATAGTCAAGAAGCAAAAAATAACGATGTTTTGTTTGATTCCCAAAGGCACTTGAAAACAGATGCCCTTGAAAGTCCTTGTCTTGGGACTGAGGGGCTGGTGCGGAAGTACAGAGGTGTGGTCACTCAGTGCCCATCTTAGCCGGCCCCTTTCTCTGCCCTGCAGCTGAAGCCCCTCTTCTTGAAACTAACATGCTATCAACACACTATATGGAATAGATGGAGCAAGAAAAACAGCGGAGACAAAAAACGGCCAGAAGGAGAAAGAAGTGTGAGGGCAAAAAGAGAAAGCAAGGCCCCTGATTGATTTATGGCAGGGATCATTCTGGAAGCAATCCAAGGTGCTCTGTAGGACGGGCCAGTGAGCACCAGGTGAGGTCTGCCCTCTGAGCGATGCCACACCCTGGCTCTAGCACCGTTGCTAATCCTGACCACCCAGGACTTCACTGGGACTCAGAAATCTCAAGCTCTTTCCTCCTCTGAGCCCTCCTGGCGATGCTGCCCTGTAACCTGGGGTCACATGAATTCGTCTGGCCCCTGGGATGGCTCTCAGAAGTAACAAGAAGCAGGAGGAAGGTCCGGCAGATATGAGCGATGCAGCCTCTACCAATCACGGGAGGCCAGAGGAAGGTCTGGTGCTTGCCCAGAGCCTGGGCCGGAGGGTCTTCAGGCCAAGGGCCGACCTCGGCTGATCCCACTCAAGTAGCCACACCCACCCAGGGCAGCTCCAGAGAAAGCCAAGAACTCTTCTGGGTTATCTCCCTCCCAGGTTCTCAACTCACTGAACTCCCTGGACAGAGTTCAAGTGTACCAACTCTTTCATGTTCCCTCCAAGGGCTGCTTCCTCGTGATCTACCCGAGGCCACGGCAACGTGGAAAGCGAGGACCCCTGGAACTCCGAGGCTGATAAAGAGAACATCCTGAACTCGGAAAAACTCCCAACTCAGGCACAGCCACAGGCCAGCCACCAGATGGCAGCACCAACTTAGTACCACCCTTCCCTCTAAGAGAAGGGCTTTATTTTCTTCACAAGATCGAGCCCAAATGAGGGGGTGGAGCTGTTGACTACAATCCTGCTGCTTGCCTCCCACATGGTATTCTGCAGACAGCCTGGAATTTGGGAGATCTGAATGATCTCTTCACCTCCCACCCGGTCCTGGAGGCTACTGGCTGGGCCCTGGATGGGGCCGGGGGTGACAGCACAGAGACGAGGAGCTGGTCTACACTACAGACGCCAGCCAGGAGGTCACTGCACACAGGGGTGTGGGCACCAGTGGGAAATGTGCTTGCTGGCCTGGAGCCCAGGAAGAAGGTGTGGCAAAAGGAAGGAAAGCAGCCCTGGCTGGCATGGGACTGAGGAAGGAGCCAGTCAGCACTAATCATATGCTGGCATTTCCCAAAAGGCCTACAGGAGGGGGCATTCTGGAGGGGAGGGGAGCCGTTTGACACCACCTTAGCCTGAAAGCCTCCCAGCGTCTAAACCCTCCTGGGGGCCCTGGGAATGTGTGGGACATAAACCACTCAAGTTGCCCCTGGAGTGTCTCAGGAGAGCCTGGTCTTTCCCCCATCCCAGCTGCTGGCCCCTCCCCTCCCCCTCCCCTGAGGAGTATGGGGGCCTCACCTGGGGCTGATCCGCTTGGCCACCACGATGATGTCACTGACGCTGGCTGAGGTCTTCATCTTGGCCCCCGAGCCCATTGTCATGGCAACAAGTTTTTCTGTCAGAGTGTGACAAATCTACCACAGCAGGGAGGAGAGAGGTGACGAGGAGGGACCCAGCTCCCCCAAGGGCTTCTGCCAACCCCACAAAGCCAAACACGCCCCCCCATCTCACAGCTGGGCCCCCTAACCTAACGGACAGATTGAAGTGAAAAGTACACCGAGATGAGAGGAAATGATGGAAAAGGCAAACCCGAGGACGCGGCCAGGTGAGAAGAGAGGGGTGGGAACCTCAGATCAGGGTCAGGGTTTCGGCTTAGAGAAGTCTGAGCTGAAATAATCTGTCTAAGAAAAATCATGTGCTCTAATTTCACCTTCTCACTTAAGGGCAAAAACCTATTTTCTCTCTCGATTCCTTCACCTCCTGGCTTCGTCTTCCAAAACGATAAAGATCTCCATGGGCACGCTCAGAACTATGGACAGACAAAGGGCAACTGTGCCCTTGAAGCACATCCTCCAAAAGTGGAACTTATTTCAGCACTTTTCTAGGGTAACATTTTCACATGTCTGTCAAGATGATGATAAAAGGGCCTTGGAAAAAAAGCAGGAAAACAGCAAGACTAGGACACGTGGCCTTTTTCATCATCCACCAACAATGCTGGCCGCCCCCAAAGCTTTGCTCCCCACTTTCACACCTCCCCGATGTCAGAACCTGGATGTGCTGCAGGCCCTGGCAAAGAAGTTCCATCACTTGCCTTATACTTGGGGCTGGAAAAGAGAGGCAGAAAGAAGCCCAACAGCCCCCCAAGGAGAGAGCCCAGGCCCTTCCCTCGAGGCCCCATCACAGGGATTCAAGGGCATGTGGCCAAGCAAGAGGGCCTCGAGATCCCAAGAGGAAGATGAGAGGCTCTCCTTTGATCTAAGACTCTCAGGATGGACCAGAGTCCAATCCAATAAGACACCTTCTGGCTGATTTAACCCACACCTCAGCTGTCATTCATTCCCCCTCCTCCAAGAGGCAAGGGCAGGGGACAAAACCCAGAGCCAGGACACATCCTGGTTGGGAGAAGGGCGATGTAATATGGTGTCATTGCTCTAGACATTAGACCCATATATCTCCATCTATAACCACGTCTATACCCCAAGAGATTCTTGGAATTCAATAATAAGCCTGGACTCTGGGACAACCATGTCCCACCAGGCTCTTCTTTGTCCCCCAAGAGAACAGCTGAAGAAGAGGTGGGATGAAAGACTTTTTAATATTTTGTACTGAATGACACTTAAAGCTGTCTTTTTTTGAAATCTTGAATAATTGCTAGACAGAAAGAGAAATGTGCGGTTCGCCAGGTTACTGAAATGAACGATATTTGCCATTGGCCAAACACTTCAATATTATTATTATCCTATTAAGTAGGAGAGTGTGAGGCAAGAATTGAAAACCAAATGCCAAAACTATAAAAATTACCCCAAACTATAAAAATTTCCCCAAATGCAAATTGGATGCAACTCTCCACCCTGCCCTGGAGGCTGCAGGTATTAGAAGAAAAACGTCAGCCTTCAAGTTGAAGTACTCACGGTCTGGCTTTTTTTTTTTTTAACACTGATTGTCCCGTCTGGCTGACTACTGTCACAGTCAAAGAGGGCTGGTGAGGAACTTTCTAGTAACTGCAGAAGCCCCAGTACAGAACTCCACTTGCTGTCGAGGGCTGAGCTCCCTGTTCATGAAAGAAAGTGCCCAGGAGAAGCTGAGAAGCCCCGTCTCCCCCTAAACATAGTCTCTATTCTGCACACAGCTTTCTCCATGGTCAGTGAAAATGCAGTTAGTGACTGCCTGTGTGAGGACCAGGTGGAAAGGGCCTTGAGAATATTCTAAAGCAGAACAGACCATCCAGAGGGAGCAGAAGTGAACAGGAGAAACTCCAACGGTCAGGCATGTTACAAAAGGTCTCCCGCACAGGTCAGCACTCTTCCCAAAGGTCCTTCCCCTCGGATGGTCTGTGGACATGGATGCTTTGGTGACCACCCCTTATTCTCCTGGGGAAATCGCAGAGTATTACCTTCAAGATGGCAATGCAGTGGGACATGAGACCCCTGGGGAGACAAGAAGCATCTGTCAGTGCTACTCCTGAGAGGCCCACCTCCCTCCAGCCACCACCTCCGCGCCTCATCCAGTTCTGACCGGTGGGCACAGCTGGACACCACCTGAGAACAGGGGTGCCTCGGCGATAAAACGAACAAGCCCAGGAGCTAAACCAGGAGGCACCTTCTGTCCCGTCTTTCCCTTTCCTCTCCTGCACCCAACCATGCTGTTTTAGAGCTCTGAGCTTCTGAGACTGTTTCCTCCACCCAGGGAATCCTTCCCGGTATCCTCAGCCTGGGCGGTCCAGTGGTTAAGACTCCGCACTTCCACTGCAGGGGGCAAGAGTTCGATCCCTGGTGGGGGAAGTTCCGCACGCCGCACGGTGCGGCCAGAAAAGGACCCAGGACAAAAGGCACCCGCTCTGGGAAAGCCTTCACGAAATCCAGCCCCACCTCCGGCCAGGCAGCTCTAGACGCCACCTCCTCCGCGTGTCCGCTGCACCGCGCACAGAGACCCCCCCCCCATCATTTCTGAAATACTGTATTTTAGTAGAATTCTGCCTCCACCGCCAGTTCCATAGCTGCAGCGCCTGGCCCAGAGCCCGCACATCACACCTGTAAACATCTGCCCAGTGAATGAACGGCTGGGTGACAGGAAAGGGAGCGGCATGCTCTTCTCAAGCTACGGCATCTCCTGGTGGGTGGAGGGGTCTCCGAGGGAGACACCGGAGACAAAGGCAGCATCCCTGGAGCCTGAGGGTCAAATTCACAGGCGCCCCAAGGATAACCCAAGCACATCAGGGCGACTTTGGAACAACTCTGCCTCACATCTATGGGCCTCAGTGTTCAGGTCTACAAAATGGGGAGAGCAAGGGCAAACACCGTGGTGTCATATTCTAAGTTCCCTCCACAGTGAAGGCAGGGGAAAGAGCAGCAAATGACCCAGTGCTCCTCGGTGCAAGTGGCACAGCGCTCCTGGGCGCTCAGTCGAGGGCTCTGGAAAAGGAGGCCGTGCAAGGGCACCCAGGAGCCTGGGTCGTCATCCCCAGGCGGCTGCAGGAAAGCAAATGGTCCCCCAGGCCTTACGAGGCATCTTCAATCCAGTCTTCGTTCTCCAGAATGGCCTCGATGTGGGGGTTGGTGATGACGACATCGTCCAGTTCTAGCTCTGAGGGCTCAGACTGGGTCTCCATGGCGCCGATGAGGTCCACAATGGGCCTGGAAGGAAAGCCCAGCTAAGTGGTTTCAAGATGGACCACCGCTGCTGACTCTCTCCTCATCGAGGCCCACATATCCGCCCGAAAGGATAAAGGGAGTGAGTAAGTTAAAGCAGGGACTGGCTCTGGAGCCAAACCTGGGGCTGGTGGGACTGCACTGTGGGCAGGGCACATGGCTAGACAGTGAGTCAAGGAAGTAGGAGCACAAAAACACAAGAAAAGTGATACAGAACAAGATGCACCACTAAGAGAAAGGCAGGGCTACAACCACAAGAATTACAAAGATGTACTAGACAGGGCTGCTCCTTTGGGACAAAATAATATCCGTTTGTAACTTATTTGCCCTTCACACCTACCTTTAATGGAGAAGCTAAAGTTCCTATTACTCAAACTGTCCCGTACTTGTTCTGCAGAATCAACTCCTGGGAGCGACCTTGGTCCACCACACGGCCCCATCCCCTCCTAGTTATACTAGAGAAGCAGGCGAAGTAAAAATACCTCCTACTTTACAACAGGGTTCTTGAAAACATGAGACGCCACAGCAGAGCTTTCCTGGGTCATACAAATGGGCATTTACTAATTATTAACCACTCAACAGAGATGCTGATAGGATTCAGATAGAAGGGTAAGAGAAACTAAGGGTTTAGTGGCCAGGGTCCCTTGGGATCTATCAATTAAAATATCCCTAAACTGAAAAAGGGATCTTGCTTACAAAGTATGTTTCACATGAAGAGCATCATGAAGAAATCCGAGCAGAGAGGTGATCCTATGCTGGGGTTTCACGGCCCCAAGTGTCTGTTGCTTAGAAATGTGGTTGGAATGTGGGCATTGGATTTCTGTTCCTATGAGTTTGGCTGGAAAGAGATTTGGCCTGTTCAAATGCTGGCCAGTGAGCTGGCCAGTCTGGGACAGATTTGTGCTAGGTGCACATGTTCAGAGACAGACTCCGAGGTGGCTCAGGATGTTGGGGGAGTATAAGGAGCTTTATTGAGCTCTGAGGTCTTTGTAGGGAAGGACGGCCTTTGGGTACCATTTTAGAGGTAAAAAGCTGAACGACACTTGCCCAGCACCAAACTTCTTTTTCTTTTGTCGGGGCCCCAGGGCACAGCCCCTCTCTCCTCCTTCCCCTCCCTGGACCACTCACTTGGAATCATAGCGCTGCAGGAGATCTCGAGGCCGGCAGTAGCGCTGCCTGCAAACCACCACCAAGGCTGCAAACGAGGCCAGAAAGATGGTGGCCAGCACACCTATGGCAACAATCACCACGGTCTCCATGCTTCCAGGTGGCTCCCTCAGTCCCGGTCAATCCCCGGCATGGGCTGAAGCTCGAAAGACACAAGGGCAGAGCAGCCTGGTAAAGAAGCAACGAAAAGTAGTGTGATGGTGGGGTCCTCCCTGTTGGCGGGTTGAGGGGGAGGGCAGCTAGGTTCCCCGAAGTCACCTGGAGAGACCGGAGGGCCTGAACAGAATCAAGACCCATTTTAGGTCATGCCCCAAATTTGATCTTTTCCTTTACTAAAAGCGTTTGCTCCCCAATTAAACGGGGATGGCCTTTTCAACCTGGGACAAAAGGAAACATTGCCACTAGCACTGTTGTTTTCACATCTGCCCCAGGCGCATGAAAGAACACCCACCTAAGAAGAAGGGTGGGACTGTAGTCCCTGAGGGTCTACTCTGTGCCAGGCACTTGGTATGTGTTCACTCTTCTAACGATCCTATGAGGTGGGTATCAGTATCCCCATTTCACAGTTGAGAAAACCGAGGTCCAGAGAGGTTAAGTAATTTGTCCAAGTTTACGTAGTCAGGAAGCAGAAAGCGATCCACTCAAACTGAGATGGACGTCCAGCTCCCTTGTCCTTTCTAAGGAGGAAAGAGGATTCTAAATATTCTGGGGAAAGTTTCGATTGTGAGTTTCAGCATTGGAAACTTACAACTGGTATTAAAGTGTTCCTTGCCTATTCACACTGCCTGTTTTCATTTAGGTCGTTCTTTCACACCTATCTTAAACTCATAGGCTGGAGGAACAATGGCATCTCAGGGAGGCATGTATTCACAATGTTATTTCATTGCAGGTCTCCTACTTGTGTCCTTTTGAGCAAGTCTTCTCCCCTCTCTGGGCTTTAATTTCTCCACCTGCAAAAAAGGGTGCTTTGACCTAGAATTCTGACTCCAGGACAGTACATCTTCTCTGTTTGGATTTAATGCTATGTTCTATGTCTTGGAGGGTCCAAATGCTCCTGATCATCATTCAATAAGTATTTATTGTTCATTTACTATGCACCAAGCACTGGACTAGATTCTGGAGATTGGAGATAAATAAGACATGGGCCCCAAAACCTGGGGAGCTGGGGGGAAAGGCAGACAGGCAGACAAACCATCAACTCCGTGTGCCTGTGTCACATGCAGAAGTACACAGAAAACAGAGTGCCAGTGCTTACATGCCACTCTCTAGGAAAGCTTTCCTCTCAGGGCAGGTGATGCTTGAGCTGGGCTTTTAAGGATGAGTAGGAGTTTTCCAGGGGGACTTCACTGGCTCAAAGTGCTAAGGAAGCCTTCTCAGAGGACTCACAGAGCTGCTCTCCCACGTGATGCTCACCTGCCCACAAAGGTAAGAAGGCTGGGATCTACCTTTTTCATCTCTGCATCTCTGTGTTTGGTGGGGGGAGGGATCCTGCATCAGTTTCTCTAGATGTGTTTCTCTATACTATCCCTACTAAAGGACTACCTCCTTTAGCCCTTTGTCTTTCCTCCTTCTCTCACTTCTCACTCTCTTCATTTTTCCCTGTCTCAGCTTTCCTCTCCACCCCTCCTTCTCTTTTCCCCCTCCCCTCCTCTCTTGCTTTCTCGGTGTTTCCCTTCCCCTCCCCCTGCCCCAGGTCTCCAAGACCACCCGCTTTGTTTCCTGTCTTCCTGTGCGTTTCGGGTATGTTTCCCTGAGTGTGTAGGAGCTTTTCTGTGAGTTGTTAACTGTCTCCCTCCGTGATCGGTCTGTACGAGTGTTTCTTGGTGTGTTTTCTTCTTTCTTTGTGTATTCTCCTCTGTGTGTTTCAGGATGAGTTCTTCTGTTTCCCTCTAGCGGGTTCTAAATCCACAAGGATAAAACAGACCCAAGACCCCCCTCCTTCCCCCTGCGCGGCCACCCAGACCACCCACGCCACACCCAGGACCTAAGGAGGGACCCCCACGCGCCCCGGCGCGCGCCACGCGGGACTCGATGGCTCCGGGGCGCGCAGCTCCGCCTTTCCCCCCTCGCGGGCGCAGGGCTCCCCTACCCCTCCTCTCCCGCACCCCCGCCCTCCCCGTGCACCCGGCTCCAAAGGGGCTGGCGGGGGGCGGCCCGCGGGGAGCCCCGGTCCCCAGCTCCGCGGCGCGCCGGGCTCACCCACCTGAGGCTGCGGCTCCGGGACGCAGGCGGGGGCGCTCCCGCGGCCGGGCCCCCCGCGATGGCAAAGTCCGGGCGCGGTACTGGCGGCCGTCTGCGAGCGGGGCATGCCGGGAAGGCACCGAGATAAGTCCCGGCGGCCAAACCCCCGGAGGTGGTGCGGGCGGGGGAGCCGCCGGCAGAGCATCCAAATCCCCCGCTACCAGGCGCCGCCGTCACCGCCAGGCCCCCGGGCCGGCCGGGGGTTGGGGCCGCGGAAGGCCCGGGCAGCTGCGAAGCTGTGGCTCAGCGACCCGACAGGCGGTTCCCGCGCCCTCGCGGAGGCCGGGCCGTTGGGGGGGAAGGGGGGGAGGGGGACGCGGAGGGTCTGGCCGTGCAGGGGAGGTGGGGAGCGCCAGGCGCCTCCACAGTGTGGCTGGGCCGGGAGCGAGTCTGCTCTGCTACCCGCTGTCTGGTTTAAATCCTGGCTCTAATACTCACTAGTTTGTGGGCAGCTTATTTCACTCCTCGGTACCTTGGTTTCTTCCTCTGTGAAAGGGACTACGGCTTGTAAGCATCCTGAGTTAGTTAAATGCCACGATGCATGCAATGCTGGGCCCAGGGTCAGTGGTAATCAGTGAACCACGCTGGGCAGTGACAAGCAGGCCCACCCCTACCAACTGCCTGGCCAGGGACAAGCGTACGAATGCAGGACCCTGGTTGGCAGTCCTGCCCCCTGCGTTCAAACCCTACTCCATCCCATACCAAAGGGGGACTCACAGTGCATTCCTAGGGACACAGCCGCCACCCTGCAATGAGCCATCCTTCAGGCCTGAAAATGCCCACGACAGGCGGTGCCAGCTGCCTTGGAAGGATGGAGGTCCACACAGCCCCTGGAAGCAGGCTGGGGGCCGTTTGAGCAGGGATTTCCAGAGTCCAGAGTACCAGGAGCATGGTCTAGAAGGATCATGGTCATTCTCCCTTGGCTCTTGAACTCCTAGCCCTGTGAGGAAGAGACAGGACCAGAGCAAGACCAACTAAAGCCTGGGGCCCAGTTAACCAGTTTCAGGTCAGTACTGGTCATAAGTACCGAAGGATGCAGACCAGGTCCCAGGCACTTAATGCAGGCTCTGCAATCTTGTAGCCCCTAGGCCACATCCAGCCCACAGAGGTATTGTTTTGGCTTACAGTTTTTAAAAACTGAAATTAGTTGCCAACATTTTAAAAAATCAGGAATTTTACTTATGCCTCTAGATTTCTAGCTTCTCTGGAAAATGCATAAGCTCTCTCAAAATGCAGCCCATATTCCATTGGGTGCAACAGTCAGTAAGAGAGGGGTGGCTGAATTTCCAGGCCTTTTCTTCTGGCCTACCCCCGTTCCTGCTGGGTGCAACATACACTTTATGCACGTACCCTCACACTTCGCGTTCTTTAAAGGGCCTGGCCCTGTGGGAGCTGAGGTTACCCACCATTGGCACTCAGGGACGAGAAGGTTGGGCAATGATTTTATTACCCTCCAGAGGGCTTTCATGGAGAAGTTACAATCCATGTAAGGAAAATGAGCTGACAGCAAAGCAGCAAACATCAGAATGGGTGATTGGGGACAATAAGTCTCCATGTCTTGGGGATACTATGAGAAGAATGGAGTGCTATTTTTGTCTTGGGTGGTTTAGACACCTGTGACTCTGTGGGAGAGATATAAAAGAAAGCCTTAACCTTGGCAGGGGGGTTGTAAGTGGAAAAGACTTACCAACACAAACAAAAACAACCAAACGGAAAAAAAAAAAATCTCAGCTGCTGCCTGGAGCTGACAGTGCAAATGCCCCAGTTAAGCACCCACTACCCAGCTGTAGGGAGGACAGGGTGGCACTAAGGTTGAGCCAGTGCCTTTCCTAGTCAGCTGTGTCCCATCATTCTAGTAACTCCTGCCACCCCAATGCCCCTTGAAGTCCCCCCAGACTGACCTGCAAAGAACTTGTGAGTACTCAGTGTTCTTACTTGCAAGCAATAGAAATTGGTTGCTTGTCCCAGGTGGAAAGGGATCTTGTTGAAAGCACCTAGGGTGTTCACAGAATCAGCGGGAGACTAAAGAACTGGATTAGGACATGGGCAGGCACCACAGGGGCTCCAAGGGCTGGGTGCTACTGCCCTGAAATGATTGTGACCCTCCCTTCAACTTTACCTTCATTCCGGATTCAAAGTCCTGGGTAGGACCTGGCCCTGTCGGCTTGCACCGTAGGAGGCGAGGCACAGGCAGTATCCTGCCTTCCAGTATCTCTGCGTGCAAGGGAGGTCCCCCCAACAAAAGATAGGAGGGAGGGTTGCCGGGCTGCTCCCCACAATTCCAATACTCCTAAATACGGCCTCTCCCCACTTAATCTGAACATCAAATGGTGTAGCAAGAGTTCCCAAATCAAGGACTGAACTCGATGGGTAGCGAGGAGAAGCCAGCAGGAGGGCGGTGGTGCTGACCGTGGTGAGGCTTGGTTCCTGGCCGGTGGGTGCAAGCTTGTGCTCCACCCAGGCAAGGAGTGAACATTTATTGAGCGCCAACTAGGTACCAGACACTGACTAGGCATCCTACATGCCTTATCTCATTTGCTCTTCCTACCAATCCTGAATAGATGGTATGATTATGTTTGCAAGGAAGGAAATAGACTCGGAGGGGTAGGGCGACTTCCCCAAGCTCTTTCAGCTTGTAAGTGGTAAAGCAGGAGTGGAACTCAGGACTCCCTGGCCTCAAAGCCCAGACCACTCAAACCAGGAGACTGCCAGCTCTTCCAGTGATCTGGGTATCAGAACACAGCAGGTTGCCATGGCCCCAGCAACAGCTACAATAGCTAGAGCCACTCTATCCCAACTCTGTGTGCACCCCATCCTCAAAAATACACTTCTTCTGGTCCTGGAAGTGAGCCTGTCCCATTGTGATATCCTTTCACTTTGTTTTGTCTTTTCCTTCTGATGCCAGCGCCGAGCTGTATCTGTGTCATTTGATCCTCCTGGGTGATTCCTTTTGCAGCACCTAATGCTGTGTTATGTCCTAGTAATAACAGATGGGGATAGTGCTGCTTGGCAGGCTGGATGCCAAGCACCTAAGATGCTCGTGTTCATCCACTCAGGGCAGCTGAGCATCCCCTGAAAGGCAGCTCCGAAGACCAAGGTGGGAAAGGAGTGAGGTAGACAGATGTCAATCAGCTACCTTCCCCCCAGCCCCCAACGCATAGCTCTGGGCAGCAGCCCCTTCCTTCCAGACAGGCAGGACCACAACCCCCTGCAGCCCCTGCAAGAAAATCATCTCACATGGCCTGTAACCCTCACTAAACCCTCCCGACCCATCTCCAGGCCATCAGAGGGACAGCAGAACGGCATCCTTCACCCCCACCAGGTAGGCGGTTTAAGAGCAGGAGCTGAGCCAGGGAAACTGCGGTCTGAGGTCTACCTCCTCTGCTTGGAAGCTGTGTGATCTTGGACGGTTTCCTCCAAGTGTCCCCATCTGGAGAACGGGCATGACTGCAAAACCTACGGCCTCCAGTTGTTTTGAGGATTAAATGAGATGATGCATTTAAAATGCTCATCACAGAGAAAGTCGAATGGTGGTTTACCAGGGGCTGGAGGGAGAAAGGAATGGGAAGTTGTTGTTTAATGGGTACAGAGTTTCCATTTGGGAAGATGAAAACGTGCTGGAGAGGAGTAGTGCTAATGGTTGTCCGACAGTGACAATGTGCTTAATGCCGTGACCATATACTTGAAAATGGTTGAAGTGGTCAAGTTTATGTCATGGGTATTATATCACAGTTTTTTAAAAAAGTGTTCATCACAGTATGACATACAAAAAAAATGGGGCCTCTTTGACATTCCTCAAACATGCCCAGCTCACCCTCCATCCTGGCTGGGCTTTGCTCAAAAGTCAGGGCACAAGTTGCCATCAGGAGGGCAGGATCCACACTTCATTTCCGTCTCTCGATCTACATGCTGGTTAAATAGGTGGATCCACTTCTTTAAAATTCCCTATGTTCCTGGACTCCTTGCTGCTGTTGTTCCCATGGCTCCCTCCCTCCCTTTGGTCAGGTGGCTGCTCAAGAGTCACCTCTACCGAGAAGTCTTCCCTGATCCCCCCATGGGAAGGAGCATCTCCCATTGTCCACACTCCCCTGGCCTGATGTGGTGGTTTTGTTTTTGTTTTTGTTTTTGTTTTTGTTTGCGGTACACGGGCCTCTCACTGCTGTGGCCTCTCCCACTGCGGAGCACAGGCTCCGGAGGGGCAGGCTCAGCGGCCATGGCTCACGGGCCCAGCCGCTCCGCGGCATGTGGGATCTTCCTGGACCGGGGCAGCGGACTCTCAACCACTGTGCCACCAGGGAAGCCCCTGATGTGGTTTTTTGAATGGCACTTTTGCTACCGGACAGTGCACTAAATATTTGTTTATTGTTTCTCCCCTTTCAGAATGTATGTTCCACGAGAGCAGGGACTTGACTGTCTTATACTTTACTCTGCTGACCTCCAGTTCCTAGAACAATGCCTGGCATTTAGTAGGTGCTCAATAAACACTCGTGGAAGGAATGAACATAAAGCTTAACTATTGTCACTGTCTTTCTACAGTGGGGATAGGAACTCTAGACCCGTTCCCAGCACTCGGAAGTCCCCTGGGGTGTGGCCGCCAGGGGGAGGTTTAAGGCAGGAGGGTTAAGCCCATGAGAAGCACTCAGAGGATAAGGCAGCAAGCACTGGAAAGAAAGGAAGGTTGATCTGAATTTGAGTCGCAGTTTTAAATCCCTGATTTGATTCAGAGTTCATACTTGTTTGAAGTGTTCGGGCCCTTTTATGGGCTAGTGAACAGCTTTCCAAGGAGACAGAGGCCAGCAGGGAGGGGTTTGTGTACACGCATATCAGGCCTCCTCTGAGCTATGGGCGTGGACAGAGACCACAGTGAAGCCAGTCTGCCTTGCAGCAGCAAAAGCCAGCAAACTCTCAGAAGGGCTGCGGCTGGCGGCAGTGAGGGAGCAGGGCCAGAAAGCAGCGAGAAAGGCGAAGGCTGGAGGAGGGCAGGGCTGGGCCAGGATCCCCATTGGAAACAAAGGCCAGATCTGCAT
Organism: Physeter macrocephalus; assembly: GCF_002837175.3. NCBI lineage: Eukaryota > Metazoa > Chordata > Mammalia > Artiodactyla > Physeteridae > Physeter > Physeter macrocephalus. Next base: position 96,924,719 of record NC_041227.1, on the reverse strand, counting down.
TTCCTCTACGTCAAGGCAACTGGAGCAGTGGGCATAGAGACCATTAATACAGATTTCCCCCAGGGGACATTGGAACGTGGGCAATGGAACGGGGGCGGGGTGGGGGGTTTCAGGGGGTGGAGCACGGGAAATTATACTGTGTCAGTATAAGAAACACTTTTGGGCTTCCCTGGTGGCGCAGTGGTTGAGAGTCTGCCTGCCGATGCAGGGGACACGGGTTCGTGCAGAGAAAGTCGAATGGTGGTTTACCAGGGGCTGGAGGGAGAAAGGAATGGGAAGTTGTTGTTTAATGGGTACAGAGTTTCCATTTGGGAAGATGAAAACGTGCTGGAGAGGAGTAGTGCTAATGGTTGTCCGACAGTGACAATGTGCTTAATGCCGTGACCATATACTTGAAAATGGTTGAAGTGGTCAAGTTTATGTCATGGGTATTATATCACAGTTTTTTAAAAAAGTGTTCATCACAGTATGACATACAAAAAAAATGGGGCCTCTTTGACATTCCTCAAACATGCCCAGCTCACCCTCCATCCTGGCTGGGCTTTGCTCAAAAGTCAGGGCACAAGTTGCCATCAGGAGGGCAGGATCCACACTTCATTTCCGTCTCTCGATCTACATGCTGGTTAAATAGGTGGATCCACTTCTTTAAAATTCCCTATGTTCCTGGACTCCTTGCTGCTGTTGTTCCCATGGCTCCCTCCCTCCCTTTGGTCAGGTGGCTGCTCAAGAGTCACCTCTACCGAGAAGTCTTCCCTGATCCCCCCATGGGAAGGAGCATCTCCCATTGTCCACACTCCCCTGGCCTGATGTGGTGGTTTTGTTTTTGTTTTTGTTTTTGTTTTTGTTTGCGGTACACGGGCCTCTCACTGCTGTGGCCTCTCCCACTGCGGAGCACAGGCTCCGGAGGGGCAGGCTCAGCGGCCATGGCTCACGGGCCCAGCCGCTCCGCGGCATGTGGGATCTTCCTGGACCGGGGCAGCGGACTCTCAACCACTGTGCCACCAGGGAAGCCCCTGATGTGGTTTTTTGAATGGCACTTTTGCTACCGGACAGTGCACTAAATATTTGTTTATTGTTTCTCCCCTTTCAGAATGTATGTTCCACGAGAGCAGGGACTTGACTGTCTTATACTTTACTCTGCTGACCTCCAGTTCCTAGAACAATGCCTGGCATTTAGTAGGTGCTCAATAAACACTCGTGGAAGGAATGAACATAAAGCTTAACTATTGTCACTGTCTTTCTACAGTGGGGATAGGAACTCTAGACCCGTTCCCAGCACTCGGAAGTCCCCTGGGGTGTGGCCGCCAGGGGGAGGTTTAAGGCAGGAGGGTTAAGCCTATGAGAAGCACTCAGAGGATAAGGCAGCAAGCACTGGAAAGAAAGGAAGGTTGATCTGAATTTGAGTCGCAGTTTTAAATCCCTGATTTGATTCAGAGTTCATACTTGTTTGAAGTGTTCGGGCCCTTTTATGGGCTAGTGAACAGCTTTCCAAGGAGACAGAGGCCAGCAGGGAGGGGTTTGTGTACACGCATATCAGGCTTCCTCTGAGCTATGGGCGTGGACAGAGACCACAGTGAAGCCAGTCTGCCTTGCAGCAGCAAAAGCCAGCAAACTCTCAGAAGGGCTGCGGCTGGCGGCAGTGAGGGAGCAGGGCCAGAAAGCAGCGAGAAAGGCGAAGGCTGGAGGAGGGCAGGGCTGGGCCAGGATCCCCATTGGAAACAAAGGCCAGATCTGCATTTCCTCTACGTCAAGGCAACTGGAGCAGTGGGCATAGAGACCATTAATACAGATTTCCCCCAGGGGACATTGGAACGTGGGCAATGGAACGGGGGCGGGGTGGGGGGTTTCAGGGGGTGGAGCACGGGAAATTATACTGTGTCAGTATAAGAAACACTTTTGGGCTTCCCTGGTGGCGCAGTGGTTGAGAGTCTGCCTGCCGATGCAGGGGACACGGGTTCGTGCCCCGGTCCGGGAGGATCCCACATGCCGCGGAGCGGCTGGGCCCGTGGGCCATGGCCGCTGAGCCTGCGCGTCCGGAGCCTGTGCTCTGCAGCAGGAGAGGCCACAGCAGTGAGAGGCCCGTGTACAGCAAAAAGAAAAAAAAGAAACACTTTCATGTACATTACTTGACTTTTACCACAACTGTGTGCAGGGGGCATTACCATCACTATTTTACGGATGTGGAAACAGGCATGGGCAAGTGACTACCTGACTGCAAGTTCAGTGCAGACTCTTGCCACTACACCAGGCAGCCCCTAAGTTCAAAATCAAGATCAAGCTGGCGACTGTGAGATAAGAGATGGGGAAGAGGGTTAGAGGTGAGTCAGACAGTCTTCCTCCATTTCCATTTCTTGACCACCTTCAAAACCATCTTCCTCAACCTGCCCCACTCCAGGGTTCATGCCTCTGCAACACATCCTCATTTCACCCCCTTGTGCCTGGACTTAAAACCGGATTGGCTAACCTCTTAAAGTGAAAGATAAACAGCAGGTCTTAGTGAAAGGTAATTAGACAGAATAATAAAAGTATTGATAACTTAGGTCATTGCACAGGGAGTTAGGTGTGCTACCTTGGTCCTCTTTGTATTTCCTGTGAATACAAAAACTAATTTGAGGGGCTTCCCTGGTGGTGCGGTGGCTGAGAGTCCGCCTGCCGATGCAGGGGACACGGGTTCGTGCCCCGGTCCGGGAGGATCCCACATGCCACGGAGCCCACCTTCAAAACCATCTTCCTCAACCTGCCCCACTCCAGGGTTCATGCCTCTGCAACACATCCTCATTTCACCCCCTTGTGCCTGGACTTAAAACCGGATTGGCTAACCTCTTAAAGTGAAAGATAAACAGCAGGTCTTAGTGAAAGGTAATTAGACAGAATAATAAAAGTATTGATAACTTAGGTCATTGCACAGGGAGTTAGGTGTGCTACCTTGGTCCTCTTTGTATTTCCTGTGAATACAAAAACTAATTTGAGGGGCTTCCCTGGTGGTGCGGTGGCTGAGAGTCCGCCTGCCGATGCAGGGGACACGGGTTCGTGCCCCGGTCCGGGAGGATCCCACATGCCACGGAGCGGCTGGGTCCGTGGGCCATGGCCGCTGAGCCTGGGCGTCCGGAGCCCGTGCTCCGCAATGGGAGAGGCCACGACAGTGAGAGGCCTGCGTACAGCAAAAAAAATAAAAATAAAAAAATAATTTGAAAAGATACAAGCACCCCTATGTACATTGCTGCATTATTTACAATAGCCAAGATATGAGAACCACCTAAGTGTCCATCAGTGGATGAATGGATAAGGAAGATGTGGAATATATATACAATGGAATACCACTCAGCCATAAAAAAGATGAAATCTTGCCATTTGCAACAACATGGATGGACCTAGAGGGTATTATGTTAAGGGAAGTAAGTTAGACAGAGAGAAACAAATATCGTATGATTTCACTCATATGTGGAATACAAAAACCAACAACAAAAACATAAACAAAAGATAAAATAAACCAACCAGACAAAAGAAACACATAAATACAGAGAACAGAGTAGTGGTTATCAGAGGGGAAGAGGCAGGGGTCGGGGGAGGACGAAATGGATAAAGAGGATCAACTGTACGGTGATGGATGGTGAGACACTGCAGTGTATACAGAAGTAAACATATAATGTTGTACGTGTGAAACTTACACAATGTTATAAACCAACGTTAGCTCAATAGAAAATAAGTTTTAAAAATAATAAAGAGGGGTAATAAAATACTAGAGCAAGAGAGGAAGCCTGTGAAATCCGTCTTTAGACGTCTTTCCAAAAAAAGCGTTTTGACAATTTTAAGTGTTTTTGCCAAGAGTACAGCACAGCTCCTAACTGAGGTGCAACCAAATCCTTAGCCCAGAAGTCAAGCCTGGTACCTGTGATGGGTGACAGGATTTGGGGAGAAACTGTGTTTCCCTCTAGACTAAGTCAGACCCCAGTGCTGGGGGGGAGGAGAATCTCGGGGGAGTTTGAGACATTAGGACCCTCTCAGCTCTCGAGTCAGCTGGGTTGGCAATTCCCCAGGACAACCATGGGCTGGAAGTGGTTTGTGTCACTACCTGGCATTTGTCTAAACCCTAAGGGTTTAGGCATTCCCAAAGCCATCCTAAGATGCTTGTTCTGGATCCCCAGGACAGCAGAAACCTAGCAGGGAAGCCCACGTCTGGGCTTACAGCCCCCAGGTTGCCTTCAATGCCTCGATTGTCCATGTCTAGTTACCCACCTGCGCAACAGCATCTCTCCCCGCTTAGAGAGCGCAGGGCCAGTGGTCCAACTATGGGGAGAATCGGGGAGGGCTTGAGTCCCTCCCAAGTGGAGCAGAACGCCCCCTGATCACTTCATACAAGCTGGCTTTGGGGTCTGCTGGCAACATAAAACCGAGAAGGTGCACTTCAAGGAGTGGTCACTGGGTGTCACCCCTGCTTCTTAGGCAAGAGCCCTCATGGGTTAGCTAACACTAAACGGCGCTGGAGAGAGAAAATTCCTTCTCTGAGATTCAGTTTACAGGCCTGACATCTTCCGTGCCTTCTGTGAACCCCATGAGGTTCTTGCCCCTCTCTTCCCACTCCTCCCCGCCACAGCCTGGCTGGCCTGGATTGGACGGTCCATCATGCAGTAGCTCCCTTGTTCCTCTCTCCTTCCTAGTTCACTCTGCAGAACCCACACTCTGCATTCTGCAGCCAGGCACTGGAGCAGACACATGCCGTGGAGAAAGTTACACAGCAAGACTGGCTTTGCTTTCAATTCATGACCACAGACCTTAAGCAGGTGCTTGGTCCTGGGGAGCCATCTGTCCATACATGTCCAAGCTTCACACTCTCAGTCCCTTAGACAACAGCTTCATATCTTATCTGCAAACTTCCCATGTCCCTCCTCCACTTTCACTCAAAAAAAAAAAAAAAAGTACTGATTTCCTCATTTTTTCATACCAAATCTCTAAACTTCCCATATTGGTACACATTTTCTCCTCTTTCATTTCTACTCTGAATCCCATCACCCTCTCAAGGTCCTTGGTCCTTTGCCTTTTTCTACGTTCTTCTGAATCTCCCTCTACGCTGGAGAATTCCCATGAGCAAACAATGGTGTTCTAGTACCTATCATCTTCAAAATCTCTGTACCCAGTGACTCTCCAACTACCAGCCCAAGTCTCTGTTCCCTTTCAGTGCTAAATTTCTCCCTTTGTCTCAACACCATCAGAAAAGCTGTCTCCACTGACTAGCTCCCATTCACTCTTCAACCTGCTCAAATCTGGCTGATACCCACCCTGCTCCAGTGGGCAGATTTCGCAATGTCACCAAGTGCAACAGACACAAGCATCTCCTTTTAACACTCTCCCCAAGAGAGTGTACAGTGGACTGGACCCCTTTCTCCTCTCCTGGCTTCCACGACACTACCCTCTCCTGATTCCTCACATTTCCCGCCCTTTGTTTCCTTTGTCTGTTCTCCACTACCTGAATCTAAATATTAGAATTTCTTTGGTCTTGGTCTGAACTGTCTTCTCTTTTCCTTTTTATCCCATCTTCCTAGGTAATCACACCCATCCCTGCTGATGTATATGTTGCTATTTTATGCTGATTCCCAAATTTGTATCTTTGGTCCTTCCTACCTATTTGACATCTCCATTTGCATGTTTCACAGGTATTTGAGACTTAACCTGTCCGGAATGCAAATCTCAATTTACACCTCTCACAAAACACCTGTCCTCCTTCCTAGAGTCTTGTCCATTTCTATAACCAGCCCCCCCTTGTCCACCACACTGCTCAAGCCCTAAACTTAGGAACCATCACTTTTTCCTTCACTTCTCATATCCATTCCATTAGCAAATTCTATTGATTTGATCTCAGATTCTATTTCAAATCTCCTCACTTCTTTTCATTGCTACCCACCATCAAGCAGCCCACCATCATCCCTCCACTAAACTCATGCAAAACATTTCGAACAAATCTTCCCATTTCCACATTCTCTAGAATCTATTCTTGACACGGCAGCAACAGTGAAGGAAATGTGCTGTATCTTATTCTGAGTATATATAAACATACATATGTAAAACTTTGAGGTATGCTTAAGATTTATACACCTTACTGTGTGATAAACCTCAACTAAAAACAACAAAAACCTAAACAAGATGTCAGTTCCCTAGTTGAAATCCTTCAGCAGCTTCACACTGTCCTTGGAATAACAAACCAACCCTGCATGACTCGGCCCCAGGCTTCTTCTCCAACCTCATCTCCTAATTACTTCTTTCTGGCTTGCTAGAACCCAGCTGCCCTGACTTTCATTTAGTTTCTCTAACAAGCTAAAAGCTTTCCTGCCGGCCTCAGGACCTTTGCTCATGCTGTTCCCTCAGCCCCAAATCCTTCCCCCCTTCTTTTCCTTCATGTCACCTACCCAGGCTCTCACAGACCACAATGTCTAAAATATATCAGCCCATTTATTCTTTCTGCTCCTAAATTATTGTATTTTTATACTACTATTATAATTGGTTTGGTTTTCCATGGTTGGGACCAGCTTTTACATTTGACTGACACTTATTACATACATGCTGTTATGCTAGGTGCTATATAGATAAACAACGTCATGGGTCTTATACTCAAAGAGCAAACAGACCCCTTTTCCCTTTATTTTTTAGTTTCCATAAGTCAAGGTAGGGGTGCTTAAATTAAGAAAAAAAATCCTCAGTTCATATCAGTGCAGCAGCCCCTACCCTGGGGCTGGAGTGGGGGGAGCGATGGTAAGTCCACAGTGTAACATGCTGAATTGTGTCCAAAAATACAATAGGTAAGCTCAAAACAGGGCAGATGCGTGCTTAAGAAAAAATGTTAAAAACCATAAGCAAGCATCACACACAAGAGAAGGTGCCTCTCCTTTATATATTTACCTATTTTCACAAATTAAGTCAGAGGCTAAAAATGCAAGACCCAGAGGCCAAGTGTGTCACACCAAGACCACCACTGCAGCGGGTTCTTCTCAGATACTTCATCTTCCAGCTCAGTCCTCCAACGGACCCAATTTTGTTTGACAAGTGTAATCATTTCAACAACAGGGCCATTCAGACTCACTTCATTTATTCCCAAGCTCTTCCGAGAGCATCTCTGCTTGACTGCCTCAAGGATCTCTCTGCTGGTGACTGTTCTTCTGTGGCTGTAGAGGGACAGTCTAACCGCTTCCAGGCTAACCCGTTCCAGCCACCAATCCTCCAGAGCTCCCAGTGCATCCAAGATCCAGGAGCACCCACTGAAGTCTGGGTGGGTCTGGGACAGAAACAGCGTAAGGGTGAGACAGAGAAGTGAAGGCTCCCATAGTCAGGAACGTATGTTCCAACCCAGCACCCGAGTACCCATGGCTTCTGTGGATTCATGTGTCCGTGGAAACATACGACCCACCCAAAGGGACAATAGTAGGGAAGTGATGAAGGAAGCTAGGCCATTGTACCTATCAGCTCTCTCTGAGGAAAAGCGAGGGAAGGGAATTTGTAGGTACGTGAGAAAGATAACCTTTGGCTAATACAAACTAACTCTGGTCACTTCAACTTTTGCGCCTTGGTTTTTCCTAATAGAAGCAGAGTTAACATCCGGCACCTCCTGAAGATGGAAAATATAGTTTTAGCTTCCAGTAGACTTTCACACTCTATATTCATCCTAGTGAGCATTTAACACTTTCTAATTTCCCGCCTTACTTCCTTGTGCCAACGGGATCTCCAGCCAAGCTGGGAATACTTGCTCTTCCTCAGGTGTGTCCCTAAGTTTTCCGGTCCCCATGCCACTGTGTATCTGTCACCTCTACCTCCCATGCCTGCACCCAGCTCCACCTTTCAAATCCCATCCATCCTTTAAGGCTCTTCCCCAAGTGCCACCTCTGGCTTATCTACATTCCACACAATCCCCCCACTGAGGACCAGAGCACTTTTTGTTCTCAGAGCCTGTGTCACACACTGCCTATGTCATTAGTGTCCTTGTCTGAAGTTAGAGAGGCCGCAGAAACAGTCCAAAGAACGTTGCCCTGAGAATCACCCCTCCTGGGCTCTAATCCTAACTAGACACGAGACATCATGTTAGCAAGTCATAGACTCACACTTGGGCCTCAGTTTCCTGAAAGGAAAGGTTTGAGGTGGGATTCTAAACATTCCTCGTGGTTTTCACAATTTACAGGTACTTCCTCAATGCGCCCTCCAACACACACACACACACACACACACACACACACACACACACACACACACACACACACACACAGCAGGACTTGAGCCCCTCTACAACAGAGCCCTCATCGTTTTCATCTGAGCTCCCGCAGCAGGCCTGGCTGGCACTTAAGCACTCAATACGTTTATCCAACTGACATCTGGTTTTATCCTCTGCTTTTATCTCTGGTTTTATCCAGTGCCCTGAAAGGCTGACCCAAGGTCACGGACCTGACCCTTTGGAGGCTTGAAGAAGCAGGGCGGCCTGCTAGACCCACAAGGTTAAGGACAGGCCAAGGAAAAACTAATGCTCAGAAGACTTCTTAGTTCAAGTACTCCCACCGAAGGCCTTTCCGGCCAAATGCAGGATCTCCTGCAGGAGCTCACAACTGGGGGGTGATTTTGCCCTCCAGGGGACATTGGGCATTATTTGTGGACATTTTTGGTCGTCACACTGGGAGGAAGGGTGCTACTGGCATTTAGTGGGTAGAGGCCAGGGGTGCTGATCAACATCCCACAATGCACAGGACAGCCTCCCGCGCAAAGAATCACCCAGACCCCGCTGTCAACAGTGCTGTGGTTGAGAACCCTGTTCTGAATCACACACCTTCTCTCCTCCTCCTGTCCTTCCTTAATCCCATTTTCCCTTCTTCTCCCAGAATAAACAACAGATTCCAAACGATACTACTGGAATACAGGGGGCTTCGGTACAATTCCAGACACGAGCACTCAGCCTTGCTTCATGGGCATGAAGAAGTAAAATCCCATTAACATATGCACACTACTGTATATAAAATAGATAATCAACACGGACCTGCTGTAGAGCACAGGGAACTCTACTCAACACTCTGAAAAAGAATAGATACATGTATATGTATAACTGAAAAAGAATAGATACGTGTATATGTATAACTGAATCACTCTGCTGTACACCTGATACTAACACAACATTGTAAATCAACTATACTCCAATATAAAATAAACATTTTTAAAAAAAGAAGTAATGTCCCAAATCAAGCCTTAACACAGCTTTCAGAGAATCTCCTTCCTGTCTTCCCCGTAGCTTCTCTTGAAGGGGTAGACTTTCCTGATTTTGTTTTCTACAATTTGTATGCCATGGGGTGAGGTGTTGGGTGGGCAGGAAAAAGGAATGAGTGCCTACCTACTTCAAGAAATTTCTAAGTATTAATACAGATGACCATCTAATGAAAACCTGTTATTTGCAACTCTTCAAAGCGACAGAACAGACGAGGTGGTGAATCCCCTCTCTGCAGGAAAAGGGGAGGGCGTTTAAGAATCACTTTACAGATTATCTGTCAACAGATACAAGAAAGGGAGACACCAAGGGCTCAGGTGTTCAGAGTTGCTGCCAACAGAAAGAAAGGCAAGTAGGAGAAGATAGCAGCCGTTCACAGATCCAGTTTATAGCAGCTGTTTTGCAACCAACTTTTCGGGAACTCAACGTGTGAGGAAGGACTCCTGCACCAGAAGTTGAAGTCAAGGTCACACCCAGGGCCACTAACATGATACCTGTCTTGGCCATTCTCAGTTTGCATAAAGGGAGTCCCAACTCACTGGCTTTGGGATTTCCCCCGTGTAACTAAAATATGCCTCCTTCTTCTTCCTCCTCGTCTTCCCAAAGGCAGAGCTGGCCCTCTCGTCCTTCTCTTTGGCTGGGATATAAATTATGGGCTTCTTCTTAGGGAATCGTAGGCCACGTAAGCAAGTGAAGTGCATGTGGAAGACTTGTCTTTACTCTTCTAGCTCAGAGCACTGGCTGTAGGCAAGGGCAGTGCTGAAGAGGTTTTATAGGGAGTGCTGGAAGACATGCTTTCCTAATAAAATCAGTCATCAGTGACTGCACTTGCAAGAGATGAAGGCTCTCAGAATCCTCAAGAGATATTAGACGTAGGGTCTAAAGCCAGCTTGCGTTACCTTCCCAAAGGAGCATGAGGCGGGAAACTCCTGTGTTCTTTGGCTCTGTCCCAGGGGAAAGGGGGCACCCATTTGATGTAACAGCCATCCGTTTACCAGGTAATGCTCATTTCAGACGTTATTCTTTGTATGCGCCTAACTCCAGGTGTTCTTATGACAATGGTTCTTAGCCATGAAAATTTCAATTCAAAAGGACCAGAAATGGGATCCTGGGAAAAGCCGTAGCTTTCAAAAGCATCCCAGGTGAATCTAATGACCAGCCAGATTTGGGAATTCATGGGTCTGTGAGACCTTCCTAAAGCAACTGCACCAGATTCGGGGGTGGGTTTGGAGAAGCTCCTCACCGGATGTGGTGCTTAGGCCCTGTGTATTTGTATCTGCCTTGGGAGAGAAATGTCTCTCTTGAAAGGCAAGTGTGTGCCTGGTTATTCAAATGCAATTAGGAACTCAGGAGACGAAGCTTGGATGGGAAAGCCAGCAAGTCACTGTACTGTCAAGACTGAAGGTTGAGAAATTGTAGATGGAGAGGCCGTGAACTCCCTGCAATTAGTGTATCAGCTCAGCTACAAGGAGGTGACCAGCCTGACACGAACCAACAGATAAGAGGACACCAGAGAACCAGGGTTCAAAAGATAAAAAGGACCAGAATGGAACACTCTTTCCTCTCCCACCTGGTTATGAGCCGTATCAAAGTCCTAGCGGAGGGACTGGTGAATAAGGAAGTACTATCAGCTTACATTTAGCAAGCCCTAACTATGTCCCGGACCCCATGCTGGGTGCTTAACATACTTTATCTCACTTAATTATCAGAGCAATATTACGAGGTAAGATGTATGTATTACTTGAACTTTACAGAAGAGGAAACTGAGTCTCAGAGGGCTGACGTGACTTGCCTGATGTCACAGCAGTGCGTAAGTGTCAGAATCAGCCCCCGAGCCTTTGCTTCGAACCCCACACTCTACCACCTTCCAGACCTGAACACCAGAGCCCCACGACCCTTATAATTACCCGTGTGTGCTCTGTGCAGTCGCTATGTGTGTCATTCATTGATGGAGAACTTGGAATGTAACTTATCCATAGTGTAGGCTCAATTCTTCTGAATTAATCATTTGATCACCACCACGGAAGCTACACTGAACCCTTCTGTGAAAGGAAAAAGTGATTCCCTCTTACCCGGTTGTCAAAGCCACATCCCACCCTCCACTCCAACTCCTCCTCCCATTTCACCATTTCACCAGCTTCCTCTCTCATTATTTCTCTGTTTAAAACATAATCTGGGCTTCCCTGGTGGCGCAGTGGTTGAGAGGCCGCCTGCCGATGCAGGGGACGCGGGTTCGTGCCCCGGTCCGGGAAGATCCCACATGCCGCGGAGCGGCTGGGCCCGTGAGCCATGGCCGCTGAGCCTGCGCGTCCGGAGCCTGTGCCCCGCAACGGGAGAGGCCACAACAGTGAGAGGCCCGCGTACTGCAAAAACAAAACAAAAACAAAAACAAACCCATAATCTATGCCTAGAGCATATATTGGATGATGAAGTGAATTGGATGTTTTAATGCAAAGAAGTAAATGAAAACTGGCAGGTATCATCAAGGCATTGTGGGATGGCACTGTTCACTGGAACCAGGCAGTGGGAAGGGTGGGGCCAGGAGGAAACTGAATCAGTGCCATAATGTCAAGATGCTGGAGAGCATCTGGGGGAAGGGTGAGAAGAACAGATGTGGTGTTGCCATGGGAATGTAGCACAGAAGACCCAGCCAGATGGCATTCTCTCGATGCAAAATATTCGGCAATTTTTGATCCCCTACTAAGTGTAAGGTCCATGGTTATGCGTGGAAATGGTAATAAATTACCAATACGAATCACAAAACTCAGAGGAAAACGTAATCAGAAGACGCACCAACATCTATTAGAAATCTCAGTCTGCTAAAAAGGACATGAAATCAATGATTACCTGCTAATAATTTCCCTATCCTGAACATAAAAGAAGAAATTACACTAATAGGCATGCTAGCTCATATTCATTGAGTGCTTGCTACCTGCCTTGAATTATACGAAGCACCTTATAGACGTCATCTCATTTCATGTTTTTAACAGAGATGGGTTTTATCATCTCTTTAACAAAGATGAGGAAACTGAGGCTTACCAAGATGACCCAAGATGTTCAAGGTCACACAGGTAGTAAGTTGCATAACTAGGAATTGAGCTGCAATATGTCTGACATCAAAATTCCCATCAATATTTCTCTAAATTAGGCCCCCTGCCCACCAGCAGCAGAATCCCTTGGGCTGTTCATTAAAATGAAGACCCCCCCCAACCCCTATCCTAAACCACCGGTACGGGTTTCTAAAGTTTGGGTACCACTCTACTACCTCTGCCTCTTGAGGATGGGAAAAATGCTACTCTGAACTGAAGGGCTATTCTGTACAGAAGGGCTAAATAGAGACTTGGAAAGGATGGGAACACTGGGAGAAAGTGACTGTGACATGGCTAAGAGATAGCAGTCAGACACAGAACTTAACGTTGAGAAGGCAGAGTTCAAAGAGATCAGAGAAAATACTGTTAGGGTTCTATGGATAGAAACTCTAAAAGGCAGGTCAGCTCAAGAAAAACAGGAGGCTCTTCCTTAACTGGCTATGACCCCGGCTCCTCTCCTTGGTTACAATTCACTTCAATCTGGTCCTCTCTTGGTGGAACAGCAGATCCAAAGGGCAAACCAAGTTCATACACGGGGATTATCAGTAACAGGAGCAGAGGATGGGAGTGTTGGTAGCTGGCGGACGTACAGGGCACGGAGTGAGTCTGAGCAGTGATTCAGGAGTAAGATTGAGTGAAAGGGTGTTGAGCCCGCTTTTGTGTGGAGACATCGGCATGGCAAGGAGGAGGCCTAATGAGTCAAATGCCTGGTAGGTCCAGGCATTGTATTCAACAGCATATGGTAGAGGGGATTCAGGCATTGGGTGGGATACTTGATCACATGGCCTCTGAGGTCTCCTAGGTTTTGTGCATTCTACTTTTAAATCATTAAAAATTTCCCCCTGTATCATTTCTTTAGAGTTCAGGTTGTCAGAATGTGGATAGAAGTACTGCTCATCGTATTCTACCTCTAGGTAGTCTGAAGAATGAATCCAGTTGACTGGATAAAGTCAGAGGGTCACACTGTGCATTTTAACATCATCTTATTTCATGATCTTAACTCTAGGAGATGAATACAGCCGCAGCTCACCAGCTGAGAAACTTCTCATGAATGGCAGGAGATGGGGTCTGGGAGGCAGATTAGAAGATGTCACCTTGAGTATGATGTCACACTCTTCCTGCAATGTCAGTTCTCTGGATACTAATCAAACATTAATGGCGGATGTTATCTGTACTAACTACTTGCTATTCTGTCAGGTGGAGGGAAGAAAGGAATTGGACTTTTCCTGACCCCAGCAATATTTTCTCTAGCCTCTACTCCAAGCTTTTAGAAGAGAACAAGGGGAATGGGGAAAAGGAGGACATCAGCCTCCCACTTAGAAATGGGGGAGGGAGGTCCTGGGGTTACCCAGCGGAGATCTAGGGTGCTGCTCTCCCTTTTCTTTAACACACACACACACACACACACACACACACACACACACACACACACACACACACACACACACTGTCTTACAAGTGAGTATTCACGTTGGATAGTGGAAGCAATCCACTGCCCAAATCGGAAGTTGTAAGTTCTGGTCTCAGCTCTACCAGTGCCTTACTCTGACCTAGTCAGAGTCAGAAGCTCTTCCTGGGGCTCACTTTCCCCATCTGTAAAGGGGCACCTATGTTTGATTACATGGCCATTAGGATTCCTTAGAATCCTGCTACTCAAGGAGGTCTGGTCTACAATCTGGCTGCAGCAGCATCACTAAGGGATCTTGTTAAAATGCAGATTGCAATTCAGTGAGTTAAGATCTACTCAGGCGGGACCTGAGACTGCATTTCTAACAAGATCCCAAGTGATCCTTATACACCTTAAAATTTGAGACATCCTGCCTTAAGATGCAGGATTCAGTCCATGAATTGATTGTGGATGTGTTTTCCCTCTCATGGGTTCCTATCACACTCCCAAATTTTCTAGCTCTAGGACTCCTTCCAATGGCCAGAATAGCTTGAGTTATTGATTTTCTGGCATAGGGCACAGAGAAATGTCACATGCTCCCTGAAATATAACCCTACATCTACACACCCCCACTTACAAATAAATTACCTCACTAATTAATTCATCTACTCGATTCAAGAAATATCTAAGGGGCATCAGGCACAGATTGAGGGCTGGAGATAAAAGGATGAGTAGGGTGTGGCCTCTGTCCTAGCAAGTCGAGGGACATGCCTGGACAGCCAGCTCCAACTCAGTGTGATAAGCACTCTTCCTCTACCATCTGACCCTGTCTTTCTTGAGGCCTTAAACAATGTGGCTCCAGTGCCAACTCTGGGGGACATGCTCTTGGGACAGCCCTTTTCTGGTGACTCACGGGATACTGACAGTGATGGCTTGCTTAAGTTCTTCTCCATTCCCCAATGATTAGGACCTGTGGTGTGATCCCTCTCTTAGCTCAGGGGTTCTTTTTCTTAATTTATTTTTTGGCTGCACCTCGTGGCTTGTGGGATCTTAATTCCCAGACCGGGGATCAAATCTGGGCCACAACAGTGAAAGCGCCAAGTCCTAACCACTGGTCCACCAGGGAATTCCCAGGGGTTCTTTTTTTTTTTTTTAACATCATTATTGGAGTATAGTTGCTTTACAATGGTGTGTTAGTTTCCGCCCAGGGGTTCTTAACTTGGGATCCACAGACAGGTTATTCCGGGGCTGGGAGGATCAAGGGAGTCCACGTGCAAACTGTTTTGCATGTGTGCTTAAGACATTTGTCTTGGGAGAGAAAGTTCCCAGGTTTTCATCAAAGGAAAATGAAACCTAAAAATTGGAAACCAGTGTTTTGTTACTATCCACTTGCTGCCCTGAGACCCTGGCAGTTGCAGCCACTTTCCTTCTCTTCTTCCTCCTCCATCTCCTCCCCCTCCTCAGCTGCTATCTCCCAACTTCCTCTGCACTTAGGTTGATTATGTTAAAAGTAGCTCTGTCTATAGTATCAGCCATTTCAAAGAGCTAAGGGAAGATCCTTGTCCCCAGCTCAGCATCATCACAGGTAAGCACAGCTGAACCATAGGCACAGAGGGCAAGAAATTCCTAGAACCTGGAACCAGGTCTTGAGCAATTGGTCCACCGTCCCTCTGTCTTTAATAGCTAGAGGTGAGAAGGTGAGCTTCTTAAGTCACTTTCTGGGCTTTCAGGGTAGTTTATGACAGTGACCTCTGCTATGAAAATTCCCTTTCCTTTGTGCTGTGAGATGTCTAAAGAGTGAAAGGCAGGGGTGAAGGAGTGGGGGTGGGTGCGGGCAGGGGTCCACAGGTGGGCAAGTCATCAATGACACCAGGGAGACAACTGTTGGGCCTGTTTTTACTCTAAAAAATTTAGGCTTCGGAAACCATAAAGAGCATATATGCTGTCTTCGATGTATCATTCTTAGTTCAAATCCAACCTTAGGCATGAAAGAGGAGGATGTATGTTTTGGATAATATCTAAGGCAGAGGGTTCCATATCATTTCCATATGGTTGTGAGTGCATTATGAAGTTATTTTGCAACATAAATTCGCCTTTCTACTTCTGCTCTAGAATAATTGGGGCTTATACAATAAATTTATAAAATGCCCTTTGAATATGCTTTGTGACTATGTCCTTCCTGGCCTTCCTGCTTCTGTCTTGTGGGACTTATGCTGAGCCATCTTCCCGGATACAACGCACCTGGTAAAGAGAGGGAGGATGGGGCAGCCCAGAAACATTCTGGGAAAGTAGAAGAATGGGGGAGCAAATATTTGCTGTGGAAAATTCAGAGTTGATTTTTTAGGGAGAACCCAGCACAGATCCTCTGCAGCTGGTGTCAACAGCAGACGGGTTTTTCGGACAACAGCTTTTGTTCAGTGTGAACATGTAGCATGCAGGCCTGGCCCCAAGAGAGAAGTGAACACAGCCCTGAGACCTGCCTGCAGGGGCAGGAGATGAGAATGAGATAAACGCTGCACAATGAACAGCTTTTAATGCAGAAAATCTACCAACAAGGGTGGATTTACAAACTCACATTACATAACCCATAGAGTCACAGATCACTCCCTATTCCTTCATCAAGCAAGCGTCTATTAAGAGTTTCACACGCTAAGCACTGTGCTACTAGGGGCCAGAGCTACATCCAAAAACAGGACAGACACAGCTTCCAGTACTCATGGCCCTGACACTCTAATGTGATAGATGGACAATAGGTTTGTTAAAGTGTATTCAGCCTGTAACGAGGATGACACTTCCAGGGTGCTGTGGGGGCACAGAGGACTTAGCCAACCCTGACTTAGGAGATCATGGAAGCCTTCCTGGAGGAAGTGATATTGAGGCTGAGAGCAGAGGGATGAGCAGAAATGAGCTAGGCCACAGGGGTGAGAGGCAGGACAAGAGGGAAGAGAATTTCAGGCAGGGAACTGGTTGTACCCTCTCTGGGGCATATTTGACAACTAAGGTAAACATGAAATTATTTCATCTAAATTATAAAAACATTTAAAATAGAAACTGTTGAAATTATTTTTGGTTTTAGAATTATTTTTGGTTTTAGTGTTTATAATCTCCTAGCATATGTATGGCAACCAGAGCAAATAGATAGTCTGTACCAGAGCTTTCAAAGTGTGTGCTGGTTTTCCAGTTCTGGAATGTCTGCAAACTTCCGATGTGACTTTCATTTTTAAGTGTTACATGATTGCTTTCTCTCTCTCTTTTTTTTTTCCTTTTAAGTATAGTAGATTTGTAATGTATTAGTTTCAGGTGTACAGCAAAGTGATTCAGGTGTGTGTGTGTGTGTGTGTGTGTGTGTGTGTGTGTGTGTGTGTGTATTCTTTTTCAGATTTTCTTCCAAATTAGGAAAAAATTATTACAATGTGATTTCTTAAAAATAAACCTTTTAGGGCTTCCCTGGTGGCACAGTGGTTGAGAGTCCGCCTGCCGATGCAGGGGACATGGGTTCGTGCCCTGGTCTGGGACGATCCCACATGCTGCGGTAGTGGCTCGGCCCATGAGCCATGGCCGCTGGGCCTGCGCGTCCGGAGCCTGTGCTCCGCCGCAACGGGAGAGGCCACAGCAGTGAGAGGCCCGCATACCACACACACAAAAAAACCTTTTAAAATTTTAGGACAGTTTTAGATTATTTGATTTTTAACTTTATATTTCAAAATAATTTCAAACTTACAGAAAAGTTGCAAGAAGACTGGAAAAAAAAAAGGCTCCCATATATTCTTTATACACCAATAGTTAATATTTTCCTACAGCCCCACTGGACAGATTTGGGTTCAGCAAAAGAGCCTCATTGGTCTCAACGCCTGATTTTATACTAATTTGCACTTTAAATTGATGAACTACCCTTTGCATATATTGTGTATATGTTTTACACATTGGGCTCCTGTACAAGACACTGATTAACACGGGAGTCCCCTTGCTTTGGCCATGTGAAAACCACAGCTGCGTCCCACCATAGATCTTACCCACTGTACAACTGCTTCTGCCCTAACAACCCAGGGGATATACCTACCTCCATCTTCCAATAATCGTTTCCAATGAGTGTGGTCCCTGGTTGCTCTAAATTGCACAGAATTTGAGATTTCGTCCTTTTCTTTTTGAAACTGTTTTATTGTATACTAAAACATACCAATGCAAACATTTTAGGAATGTACCACACTCCACGCAATCACCCACTTAGCCACTGACCCACCCACACAAATGACCCAAGCAAAGGATGGTCCTACCTTGGAAAGTATCTAACCCAGAGTTCTTATTCCACAAACGAGGACACTGAGATTCAGAGAGGTGTCTTCTGAAGAACGAGAGCTGCTAATGGTAGTCAGACTGCAACTCATCTCTGCCTGTGACAGAGATTGGGGTGGCTTTCTCATGGCAGACGTGCTCATTCCGGAGGTGATCAAGCTGTCTTACCCTCTCTCTTGGCCAGGCTGGGTTGTTGGAAGCTGAAGCAAACATGAGCAAGGTCCTTAGGTCTGGCTTACGCATCTCACCGTCAGCCATAGTGTAGGAGTCCAGCCAGGTCTTTGGGGGCTTCTAGATTTCCTGGTAGGTTTTGAAATAGAAGATGGTCCTAACAGAAACACAGGACTAAAGAGGTGCAGCTGCCTTAGAAAGCCATTTATAATAGATTTTCACTGAGAAAATGCAGTCTAGGTTCCAAAAGAATTTTCTAAGATCAACCAATGTATCTATAAATTGGAGACCACTTAAAACCCATTCTATTCCATTGAACCATTGTGCATTTCATATGTACATGTGCAAGGCACTACACCAAGCTCCTTGGTGTGTGTCAAGGGGGATATGGAGAAGTTCAGGATATGGTCCCATGCTCAAGAAGCCTACAGTAATCCCTGGGAGATGATACATAGATAGACGAAAAACTTAATAACATTATAAGGTAATGTATGATGACATGCTCAGGGGAGTGGAAGAGAAAAATGGATCACGGAACACGGGAGAAGGAAAGCAGTGTGCCATGTGGCTAAACGCTGGGGCATAAGTCAAATGACCTGAATGAAATTGCAGCTTCCCCACTACTTAGGTAGCCGTGCGCAAGTTACTTAAAGTTCTCTAAGGCCCTTATAAAAGCTCTGGGCACTTCTGGTACCCCCAACGTGTTCATTATTATTACTCTCTCTCAGTCTGAGCGTGAACCATCATTTTAAGGATGGAGAGGATGTGAGCAGAAGAGCAGGAGAGGGCTTCGCAGCAGGGTGACAGAATCGTAATGAATTATCCACGCGAGAAGCTCCACAAGATACTTTCGTAACTTTGTTGGCATATACCAAGCCCGGGCGGAGGCGGCAATCCTGGAAACTTGATTCCACCCACGTCCTACGTTCGCACGCCTCGGCACCGCCCCCGAGCTCCCAGCGCCCGTCCCCAGAGGGCGCTGCCACCCCGCCGCCTCTGCCCGGCCCGGAGCGCGCCCCCGCCGGCCGCCCCGCGCGTGCGCGCCGCCCAGGTGAGGAGGTGGTGGCCTGCGCCGCGGGGGCGGCTCCTCGGCCGGGGGGGCGGGGCGGGGCGGAGAGGCCAGTCCGGGCCGGGGCGGGTGGGGCGGGCAGCCGCGGGGCCGGGGCCAGACAAGGCCAGAGGCGGGACCAACTGCCGCCGTCTCCGTCTCGTTGTCTCTTCCCCCACAGCGCTGGGCAGCCGCCGCGGGAAAAGCGGAAACTGCCGCGTGAGCCGCGCCGGACGAGAGCGCGCCGAAGAGCAGCGGGGCGGCCTCCGTCCCAACTAGCCCCGCCGAGCCGCCGCGGCGCCCCCTTCCCCGCGCCCCGCCCCGGCCCCGCCCGAGCTCGCCGCGCGCCCCCGCCGCCCGAGCGCGCCCACCTGAACCCGTCCGCGCCCACCTGAGCCCGTACGCCGGCGCCATGGCGGAGCAGGAGAGCCTGGAGTTCGGGAAGGCGGACTTCGTGCTGATGGACACTGTCTCCATGCCCGAGTTCATGGCCAACCTCCGGCTCAGGTGAGGGCGGAGCGGCCGTGCGGAATGCCGCGAGCCTGCGCTTTCCCGAGAGGGGGCGCCGTTGCGGTGCGGCCGGATTGGGGGTGTCGGGGGTGCACCGAGCGCGAGGGATGGAGTGCGGCCGGATTGGGATGTCCGGGGTCCTCTGAGCTCGATGGTTGAGCTTTCCCGAGAGAGGACGCCCTGGGGTGCGGCCGCATTGGAGTGGAAAGGGCGTGCTGAGCTCCAGGACTGCGCCTTCTAGAGAGGGGGTGTCCTTAGGTGCTGTCCGGACGGGGGAGGGGGGTGTCGGGGGGAGGCAGCGCTTGGGGCCAGGCAGCTAGTGCGTTGCCCCAGGTAAGTGTTGTGGGCGGGCCGGGTGACCTAATGGAAACAAGAGTAAAGGGAAATAAAAACTTTCGGGAGCGTCGTGGCGGCCGCAAGGCTCTGGGAAGACTGGAGGGGTGTTTTGGAGAGGGGCTAGGGTCTCATCGCGGTTTCACACTTGGTTCTTTTCTTTTTTCGCTTTCGTGTTCTTTTTTTATTTTTTTTCTGGCGTGGTTCCATCACGTCATTCAGGACGCTATGGAGTGATCCCTGAGCTGTCTGTTCCGGGACACTGGCTATTTTTTAGTTACTCTCTGAACGTAATTAGACACGTTTCCAGACATCGAAGAGACTGCTCTGCTTGCCAGTGCCAAGATAAACTGTCTGAATTTGACAAGGCATTCATGGTTTCAGTTTTTTCAAGGAGTTGTGGATGGAACCCTTGTGTTACTGACATCCTTGAGAATGTAGTCACAACTCAACGCCCCGGGATGGGCTTCCAGGACGAGTTTGTTTTAGAAAGGCTTCTACATGGGATTATTTCACTCCTGATAGAGTAATATGTAAGCAGAGCTTTAAAGTAGTTTGACTCTTTATAAAAAGAAAACGTTACAGTAAATGGAGTTGCAAAATAACTTGAGTTGGGGGGGGGAGGTGTTTCCTGGAAGTTCTGACTCCATTTCTTGTAGGTTTTAAATATCGCTCCATAAACTTAAAAGTGAAAATCTTAATCTCGGTTTGGGTGTTTAACTAATCCCACTTCTCAGTATGAATTTCCCTGTTAACTTTAAGAATTTTTAAAACTTTTTTAATCTTCAAAATTGCAGTTCTTATAGTCTTCATCTTCTCTTAGCCAGGCTTCATCATGTCCCAGAGTAAGGAGCAGGGGCTCAGAGCGGAGTTCTACACCCACCTACCACAAAGGACTTTGAGCCAGTCCGTGTGTCTGAGTTTCCTAATTTGTAAAATAATGATCTCCAAGATTTTTCTGCCCTTACATTCTTTTTTTGCTTTCACATATCATTGGTTGCAAAGTCTTGTGAGGCTTGACTCTTAAGAAAGATTATTAATGTGAGCCTAACTTAGCTCAGAAGAGAACTTTGCACTGGAGAGAATTTTGCAATTTAATTCTGCATTATGCAGGGGACTTTAGGAGGTAAGGTGGGAGGGTCCAAAGAACCATCAGATGTGTCCTTACCTCTCAAAGACATGGCATGTTTATGAAGATAGGGAGCAAGGTGAAAATTTTTATTCATTTAAATAATAGGTCAAGAAAACAACAGAGAAGTTAAGCTTTGTAGAGCTTAGATGATTCTTTGCCAAGTAATTGTACAACCTAATTGTTCTGGAAGTTTAGCAGAGGGAGAGATGCCTTAGGCTGGCTCAGAAACACCATCTAGAGGAGAGGAGGGGTTGAGAGGAGTTGCAGAGGATGGGTAGGATCTGTGTAGGTGGAGAACGTTCCAGGTGGATAAAGTGGCCAAGCAGAGGAGTGCAGCTTAAAAGCTAACTCTGGGTGATCGTGAATACACTAAGTTGTCGGGAGGGGAAGGAGTGGGTGTTGGGGAGTTGTGGAAGGAATCGCCAGCTCTCATTAGTATGACCCTTGGCTAATGCCCAGGTTTCTAGGTCTACCTTTATTCCCAATCACCAGGTCCATCAAGATTTGGATGTTGTATGTGTCTCACCTGTGTACTCGACAACTCTGCTAATTGGCTGCAAGTCTCAGCGCACGGGTTCAGTGATTGTTCATGGTTTATTTATAAGTTGGGAGGGGTTGGTTCCTGGGAGCTGTAAAGGGTAGCAGTGCCCTTGCCTCCTCCCCAGCTGTAAATCCTGATGACCCAGGTGGAAAGTAGGCCGCTCTCTGCTAGTTGGAATTTCCTATCAGCCTGTTGTTCCTCCAGACCGTTCCAGTGTTTTAGCTGTATGAGCTACTGGGCTCATGCTCGTGTGGACCCTTGGATATCTGTGTCCCTCTGCAGAAGGTGACCACAAACCTCCTGTAGATCCAGGTGCTATTATGTCATGTAATGTTTTCATCTCCCGGAATATGGGTGGTTGGTCCATACGGGCTGTATATTTATGGTTGTACAGAGGTGAAATTTGAGTGTATTTCATCTCACAGTGGGTATGTGCTCACGTGCTCCATCATTCCTGCCTTCCCCAAGCTGCGGCTTCTCCTCTCACTCCCATCTGGAATGTCCTGTCCCCTGCTGTCTATCTGGCTCTTCTGCAAGGCCCCTTTCCTTCATTTATGGTCTGTGACATGCATTTAGGCACTTACAGCTACAGTTTCAGGGGTCTGTGTCATCCAAACTGAATTTTAGTTTTCCCTAGAGTAGCACCCACTGTGACATTTTTTATAGAGAGAGAAAAAAAGGAATGTTTCGGTTACTTTTTTTTTTTTAAGCTTTTGTGTCATTGTCCATTTAGAATTATCTTCTTATTTTGCCACTAGTCTGGCTTTCTTTTCCTCTCTTGGGTAAAAGCGTTATTTTTAGACATCTGCTACAACCAATGTCACTTTCCCCTTACTGTTATTATTTTTAAAAATGGATGTAGACATGTGTCTGTGCCTGAGGGTCTGGATGAGGCACGACTCGACGTGGATCAGTGCGAGCTAGCATATCTGAGAAGGAGTTTCAGTTCGTATTTTACCCTCATACCAAAAACTGCTAGCATCTTGAGGGCTGCCTTCTCGCCCTCCTAGGAGTCTCTTGCTAAGGGAGATTTGTTCTAATTACTTGCTTTTCCTTTTGGTGGAGGCAGAGGTGTCGGTGGTTTTGGTGATGGTGGTAAGCTCCGCACTCCACTTCCAAGGGTCCGATCCAGGAGTTGGATGCCTGCACAAGCACCTCCAGCCTTCATGGTCAGGCCTGATTCCCGCCAGACCCCCGCATGGCCACTTGAAGGCCCGACCTCGGCATCCCCACCGTAGTCTGCTTTCTTCCTAGGCGCTTCCTTTTCAGAGCCTTTGGTTCCTTTTCTCGTGGCTTGGGCCATTCCTGGGCTTGAGTTCTAACAAAATTCACATCAGCTCTGCACCCTGTCTCACAGTGAGAGACCTGCCTGGTGCCGCCACGCGGAACATCGGGTCCTCCCTGTGCTCTTATGCGCCGCTTAGCCGTCCTCGAGGAAGGAGGAATGCGGGCTGCTGTTCCTGAGGACAGTGGCCTGAGACATGTGCTTTTCATGTCACAGGTCGAGGAAACCCACTTTAGGCTTCCAGTTTCTAATTTTGTTGGTGGTGGTTCCTGTTTTGAGAATAAGGCATCTGCTCAGCCTGGTGTCTTGGCTCTTTGGAAATGTAATTTGTCCTCTTTTCCTACCGGTTTTTCTCTTCCATAAAAGCAGTGATTTGAAGCACTGCGTTTACCGAAGCTCCAGGCAACTTCTCACCTTTAACCTAACACGATGTTCCTTTTGTACCTTTGCTTAGACCAGGCTTTCCTCAATCTTGGTGCTGTCGACAGTGGGGCTGGGTCATGCTTTGGTGGGGGGGCGGGACTACCCTGTGTGTTGTCGGATAGTTTAGCAGCATCCCTGGCTTCTACCCACCAGATGCCAGGAGCACCACTCCCCTCCCATATGACAACCAAAAATGTTTCCAGATGTTGCCAGATGCCCCCTGGGGGAGGGGGCAAAATTGTCCTCAGTTGAGAACCACTGGCCTCTGCTGGTCTCACTCCCTGGAATGCCCTGGAATGTCCTCCCCCTACTCTCTGCCCTCCTTCCCTGCCTGTTAGACTCTTACTTGTCCTGCGAGACCAGTTCTGAAAAGTCCTTCCCAAACCTCCAAGGCAAGGGTTAACCATACCCTCACCTGTGCTCCCAAGATCATAACTGTTAGAGAGGATTTATCATGCTATGTTGTTTTCTCTGCATATGTGCATTCCCACCAAATTGTGAGATTCGCCAAAGCCAGAGAGCCTGTCCAGAGGTGGATCCAGGTTGTGTGGTCCTCTGAAATTCATTACAGTTGGGGAGGGGGGAACCACCTCTAAGAAAAAGGGTATAAATTATGAATGTCAAGTTAGATACACGGCTTCGGAAGGGCAAGCACAAGTGAGTGGCTGTGAGGCAAACCCACCTCTAGCCCTTCTGCATTTTCTATCGTGCTCCAGAATTGGGCAGCTATGTATTCAATACATTTTAAAATGAGTGAACTGGGACTCCCCTGGTGGTCCAGTGGTTAGGACTCCGCGATTTCACTGCCGCGGGCCTGGGTTCGATCCCCGGTCAGGGAACTAAGATCCCACAAGGCACGCGGCGTGGCCAAAAACTAAAAAAATTAAAATAAAATGAGTGAACTAAGCCGTCAAATGTTGGCTGATTATTCTTCAGCCCATGGAATTCTTAACTTAAAAAAAGCATGCAATCATCTCAAAATACTGTACTTAATTTAATACAACTTCAGTGTGTGGCTGGGGCGGGCAGGGGCAGTGAGCTGCAGAATTAGTAGAAAGGCAGTGGACAGGCGCTTGCTCGCTCGGGCTCTCTCACTCGCCACACAACCTCTGTACTCTTTCTGCAGCTCTTTGATCATTTGGAAACTTAGATAGGACAGAGGGTCCCTCTTGCTTCTTGGGGCAAAACCTTAGGTACCCTGGTGGTCCTCAAGCACGTGTCAATCTGTGATTGGTTCAGAGCTCTCCTTCAGAGGAGCTGTAGTTAGATTCCTAGGAGAGGTGAATGGCACACTAAATCTTTTTGGCTTGCATGTGAAATTCTTTGGCAACCACTTTTAGAGGCCTTCGGAAAAGGACAGTTTGCTCTGGGCCTGTTTTGCACATTGGCTTCATATTGGGACAAAAAAATGAGAATTTGGGTTTCGGAGCTGCCATTTGGAGTGAATCACCCAGCCGTCTTGTTTCCTTTCCTACTCCGTGACAGATTTCCAAGACTATTTTTATTCGGGGTCATTTGTTGACCCTGGAGACTTCTGCTGAATTTAGCTCCCAAACAGAGCCAGATGTGGGTGGAATCAAGCGCTCAGAAGCTGCTACTGGTGTGTTTCATCACAGGTTCTGAAGGGTTCTTCTTCCTTAAAGAGAGGAGCTTTGACTTTTTGCTCAACTTGGAGACGAAAGTGGTGAATCTGGTATAGATAGAAGTGTGTTTGTTTAATGACTCGTGCAAGCTGTCAGTGTTGTGAATTATCCTAATGTGGAGAGCTGTTTGCTGACACTTTCACCTAAGTCTGAGCCACCTCAGCAAAAGGACTGGATCTCAAGGACCAGCCTCATTTTATGATAACTCTCTGGCATCCCTTGCTGTGTTGCAGTTGGGACTGGATTGGGTCATGTGTCACTGCCAAGCCTATCTAGTGGGATCTGCTGTCAACAGTGGCTCCAGCCCCACTGGTGATGAGCCCCACTGACATGGCCTGTCAAAAAGGCAACTAGATTCAGGAATGGGTTCAGAGGGTAACAGCAGTTTTAAATATACATTGCCAGCCTCTCTCTTTTTGTCTATTCAGATCCTTGGTTGAGATAACAGTTTTATTTCCTCTGGGATGGAGGCTCCCTTCAGTTTACCTGCTATGTAATAACTGGGCAGATCTCTTAGTAGACAGTGTTTCCCAAACTTTAGTTTCTGCCATTTATGGGAAGAAGAAAGGGGAGCGCATGCTTACATCGGAAAGCAGTGAAAAGAGCACAGGCTTCCAGTCCTGACTGACCAAGTTCAAATCCCAGCTTCACTCTCACTCTTTTTAGCATTATACCTTAGGGTGCGTTAACTTACCTAAGCCTCAGTTTCCTTGTATATGTAAGATGATTGCCTCTTAGGGTTATTGGGCTGAAATCACATGAAGTGTAAAAAGTGCCTGGTCGGGGCTTGGTACATAATTCCCTCCCAACTCATGTTAACTCTGTTTCTGAATCCTTCCCAAATGGCCTCACCTCCCTGCCCTGACCCTGAAGGGCTTGCTAATCTCACTGCTTCCTTCCTCACAAAGACAGAATCATTTGTTTTGGCTTTATTTGGGGGGCAAGATTGAAAGTGTTCTAGAAGGGGTTGGGGTTACCTAGTGGGGAAAGCAAAAACATTGGAGATAAATAGATCTGGACCTTAATCTCGCCTCTCTCCACTACTACCACCCACGTGGGCTTAGACAAGTTGCTTAGACTCCCTGAGTCTCGGTTTCTTCATCTGTAAAGATGAAGTGTTACTGCAAAGATTAAATTCTACCACCTGTAAAACACCTAGCGTGGTACCTGTAGCATAGTAGATGCTCAGCAGATGGCCCTCTGTCTCTCCTCTCGAGCCCCTCTCAGTGTAGCCCTGTGGATCAAGTGCCCTTGTTGGTCCCACTGTCTCCGTGACTGTCACACTCATAACCCTGTTCCCTCCAGGGTTACCACTATTTAGTTCCTGAACATTGTTTTAAACACTTTGGCAAAGGAGATCAGCTGTTCATATTATTCATAAGTGTTCCGAAATATTTTATTCTTCGTGTTTACTGTTCTCTGCTTTCATGAAGGTTGGTGGCATTGGTGCCTGAAGTCTCCAGGCACTATAGATGGGTGATTAACTTTAAATATAGTCTTAAAAAAAAAAAACCCCTCTAACTTACTTCCTTATTTAACTATAGACCTTATGTATTTTTAATATAATCTCCTGGCTTTAAAGCTAGCAACTACTTGAATTCTTGCTGTGTGCTCATCACTATGCTGGGCACTTTGGTGGGGGTTACTTTATAAAATCATTCTTTGCGGGATAGCGTAATTGGGAGTAAAAGATACCTTAATAAATAGATCAAGCTCAAGTAGAATATGATTGAGCCAAAATGAATATTGCAGACAATCAGTTATTTTTAGGGCTTCCTAGAGAGAAGGAACCAGTGAAGCAGATTTTTTAAAAACAGAACTGATGACAGTGTAATTAAGAGTCGTATATATATTGTGTACTAGAGTTCTCAGGGAATTCAGAAAAAGAGAAAATGGGATTGGGAGTAGGTAGACAGTGCTCTGTGGAAGAGGTAGAATGTGAGCAGACCCTTGTTGGAAGGAGAGAGAGTTTCTCATCGGGAGACACCCCTTTCCCCTGGGCCCTGATGTCCTAGCCCTTTGCTTTCCTGCCGTCCACTTCAGCGCCAGTGGGCTGGCCATGCTGCCCGCCAGCTTCCACTGCTAGAAAATATCCACCACTACCACCCCCACCCCCACATTGTCGGCACTTTTTTCATTCCTGTCTTATGCTACCCCCAAATTCTCCCAACTAGAGGCTGAGTCAGGCTGATAAGAATCCTCTTCCAAAGTCAGATACCTCTAATGCAGCCCAGGCACATGAGGGTAAATTTGCTGGGTCCTTTCTGTCTCATGCCTTGGTGAGGTCAGTTAGAAGGAGGGACTGAGAATTTCACTTCTGAGTAATAATTTTGCAGCCTGTCACCGCAGACCTGGGATGGAGAACTGAACTCTGGCGGGAAGGATGGGCCAAAGATAGTATGAGCCCAGTTTATTCTTGGGCAGGCAGGCTCTGAGGACAGAGAGGGAGGGTGCCAGAGAAAAACTTGGCTCAATTAAAAAATTTGTCTGTGGCGTATCTTTGGGCCTAGAAGAGGAAATGGAAAAAAAAATTTTTTTTCTTCCTTTATTTTATGCCTAATTACAGAACTTTTAAGACTCAGCACCCAGACTGCGTGGTGAATATCATGGTCATTCCATTGTGGGTTAGAGACATATGTGAGCCAGCCTGTGACTCTAATCATGGCTTTCAACATTTCTTGGTGAAACAGAATGGTCCACTGTTGGAAAGTAGGCCATTTTAAAGTAAGGGTTTCTGGTAAGTGACTTTAATTGATGGAGAAGGGATTTGAGAGCCTCAACTGGTTCCTTTTTGATACTTCACCCACCTTCCCGTCTCCTCCTTGTCTCAGCCTCACCCCTGAGGATACCCCAATTTGCATTCCAGACACAGCTGCTCATGGGGGAGTAGTTACTTTATGTCTCAGTGAGTTGATCTTCGTTCTCCCCACGTTTCTGCCCCTTGGTGCACACAGTATGGAAATGGATTTCGCTTTAGTGAGATTAAAGCATTAATTCTAGTAAAGCTATTTTGCTTTAATTAAAAGATTGTTTAGTGCTGAACATAGCTTTTTTTTTTTTCCAAAAAATACACAGGCCAATTCAAGGTTCTATTAAAACAAAACAAAACAAAAACTTCTGGAATAGATGGGGAAATGCATCAAGAGACAAACCCAACTTTGCTTTCATTCCTCCTCTCCATTTATGACCCACAGTCATATTACTAAGACTTGGGGGAAAAAAATTACCGCTTACATATACCACCGTCCCATAAGCGCTAGAAGCCAATGAATTAGTCAAAAAATGGCTTCATCTAAAACAATGAAGCAAACACCAAGAGCAGTTCAAACAATTTTTTCCCCTCTGATCACAAAGTCTGCTTTGAGTAACTTGTACAATAGAGGATCATCCGTAGCCGGGTCAGGGCGATCCCGAAGGGCTTTGTCTCAAACCGCTGCTTTGTGTTCAGTATAAAGTCGAGAAAAATTTCATAGTCAATTAAAAGAAAAAAGTCAAACTCCATTTAAAAAAAAAAAACAAAACCTTACCCTTATTTTGGGTCACCCTAAAATCAGTTATGTTTCAGTTTTGGCTTTCATGGACATCTCGGTCATTTAAAATTTATTATAAGAATAGCCTTTGATCATGAGGTTGAGTTAGCCTGATTCTGCCATCCTAGCCTATGTTACTTGTAATTAAGAAGAAAACCTTTTTCAAAAAATCCTCAAAAGAACATCTCTAGAGTAGTTCACATGTCAGGAAGTACAACCATGAGGAGTTTTTTTTTGTTTTTAATTGCATTCAGCCCGTGCTGTCAATTCATATTTGTGTCCTGCCTGTAGTCTCTAAGTCCCGAGGGCAACTCTATCTTCTTTACCTCTGAAGGCTTCTTTCCAGGCATTAAGAACAAAATGTTTTCACTTCTATCAGTGAATGAGTAAGTGAATGCATAATATTTCCACATCTTTGATGCCTGCCTGAACTATGTATTTTCCGGATTTTATGTATTGTATTTTGTATGTTTAAATAATCTGATTTTTCTGTTGTAACTCTAGTCTTTGGGAAGATAGGAAAATAAAACTACTGTTACTCTTGGGGGAGGAAAAAAGCGCTCAAATATATCTGGGATCCTTGTGAAATGATAGACATCTGTTTTCTTTTCAAAGACTTGTAGAACTCAGACAGGTGGAGCTTGTCATCCATACAACAAGGGGGAAACCTACTTGAGTGGTTCTGTAATCTCGTGTTGTTGCTTACCTTCGCAAGTTGATTACATTTTTACCAGCCTCGGGAGGCCTTTATATAATTTGGTATCATTTGTTGACTGTCTCTAAAGGGACACTCTTTCATACAGCAAATCCAGTGACTCAGATCACATGAGTGGTGCTCTTTCAGTCTGCATTCTGTGGTGTCCTGGGCCATGAGACGCCATCTTGGATGCCAGGTAGGAGTGGAGTAGGGCTTCAGCCCCTCTCCTTTCAGCAGAGCAGCTCTGCATCTACATATTGGGGTTCCAAGGAATTTTTTTCTTGATGAGCTAAATTATTTTTATTTTTAATTTATTTTTTCAATGAAGTATAGTTGATTTACAATATTATACTAGTTTCAGGTACACCACATAGTGATTCAATATTTTTATAGATTATACTCCGTTTAAAGTTATTACAAAATAATGGCTATATTTCCCTGTGCTGTACAGTATATCCTTGTCGCTTATTTACTTTATACAGAATAGTTAGTATCTCTTTTTTTTTTGTTGTTGTTGTTGTTGTTGTTGTACGCGGGCCTCCCTCTGTTGTGGCCTCTCCCGTTGCGGAACACAGGCTCCGGACGCGCAGGCTCATTAGCCATGGCTCACGGGCCCAGCCGCTCCGCGGCATGTGGGATCTTCCCAGACCGGGGCACGAACCCGTGTCCCCTGCATCGGCAGGCGGACTCTCAACCACTGCACCGCCAGGGAAGCCCAGAGTAGATAGTATCTCTTAATCCCCACCACTAGCATGCCCTTCCCCTTTTCCCTAACCACTAGTTTGTTCTCTATATCTATGACCAAGGAATTTTTTGTTTGAGAAGAAATGCTATCACATTGAAAAACCAGTTTGAAAACCACTGTTCTAGGTGCTTGTTTTCCAGATGGCTTTTAGTCTTAACAACCACACACACACAGACACACAGACACACACACACAAAATTAGAAATATTTCTAACCAAAATGATTTAAAAAGTGGCAGTGCAGCATGATATAATGAGCAAAGGAAATATTTCAGCTATCCGAACTTAAGCATGGCTCTACTATATGTACTATATGATGTAAACAATGTACTTCAGTTCTCTGAGCCTCTACTGCCTGGTTTTAAAATGGGACTGATCCCTACATTACAAGGTTATTTCATAAAATGAGATCATAGATGGGTTGTTTATTGTTGTAAACATATCAAGGACACTCAAATGCTAATGCTCTCTCACTCTTGCTTCCTTAAACAGAATGTAAGGAATGTAATTTAACTTTTTCCCTAAAGGACCTAGATCATGATACTCATAGTTATGAACAATTGTTTTCACACCTCTGGGGATTATTGAGATGTGTGTGTTGTTTTGTTCCACACCAAATTGATGTGAACAATGTAACATTTTAAGAGTATATGGTTAAATTTCTATAGTTTCTCTTAGTGTGCCTCCCTATGGATTCTCTGCCCCCTCTTAATCTACAAATGTGGTCTGCTCTGGGACTATCTCATGGAAGGGAATAGAGAGGAGTTAATGAGTTCTAATGAAGACTGAGGGGTTGCCCTGGGTGTTTCAATTCTGGGGCATGAATTTTGAGACGTCTCTGCTCAGAAGTATTTTTTGATTGCTTTGGTGTGTGAAGCCAAGGCTGAGTTCTGAGTCGTAGGCAAAGTGCTAGTCCAAAACTTACTCCTGCCCTTGGTATTTGAATTATTTGTGTGGTTGAACAAACCAGCGCATGCGGCATGGGTTTTTCCACACTGCATGCACTTTATGATTGCTTGTTGATTCGTGGGAGGCGGCAGCTGTTGGCAGAATCTGTTACCATTTGCATCTCTGCCTCCTAGGTTCCTGGTTTATCTGAAACCATTACTGAAAAGAAACCTGTTTTTTTTTTTTTTTTTTTTTTTTTTTTGCGGTACAGAGGCCTCTCACTGTTGTGGCCTCTCCCGTTGCGGAGCACAGGTTCCGGACGCACAGGCTCAGCGGCCGTGGCTCACGGGCCCAGCCGCTCCGCGGCACATGGGATCTTCCCGGACCGGGGCACGAACCCACATCCCCTGCATCGGCAGGCGGACTCTCAACCACTGCGCCACCAGGGAAGCCCCAAGAAACCTGTTCTTTAACTTCATTTATCCTCTGCTGGTGGTTCTCCAATTTGGCTTTGTATCAGAATCACCCAGCTCTTAAAATATCCAGGTTCCCAGGACTCTACTTCCCAGAGACTCTGATTTATTAAGCCTCATGAATGCCCAGTGATTCTCATGTGCAGCCAGGTTAGGGACCACAAGCCTAGGCTACTGGTTTTTCATCCACAGCTGTGTTCTGTTGAAGCTATATGGGATGTGAACTGACTGGTATAGTAACAAATGTATCATAACTTATCCAGATAACCAGTGTTCTTACTAAATCAATTTTAATTATTTGATAGTCACCCTTTTTATTTTTTGGCTGAGCTGCTTTGCCTGCAGGATCTTAGTTCCCCGACCAGGGATCGAACTTGTGCCCCCTGCAGTGGAAACACAGAGTCTTAACCCCTGGACCGCCAGGGGAGTCCCAGTAGTCACATCTTACTCTTCATCCTTACAGCACGTTTTCTTTCACTCTGTGGTTATGGTTGTCCACTTCTAGCATACCGTATATTATTTTTCTGTCACCAGATTCCCCATACCAAAAAAAAAAAGTGTAATCATACCATCCTTATTAATACCTTGATATATTTCCTTATAATATTTTGTACACATATAAATGTATATATTTAAAAATTTGGAATCTTCCTGCTTAAACAAGAATATACTTTTGTAAACAGTTTTCTCCTATAATGATGTAGTGTCCTCAGCATTTTTTTTCGTGTCCTTAAGTTGTTGTTGAAAGTATGATGGCAGCCACAACATCCTCATTCTTTTCTGGGTATGCAGGGGCAACCCAGACAGACATGGTTTCTTCTCCCATAGAGCTGAGGGAGACATACAAAACTGGTAAACAACAAAAGACTAATTACAGGTAGTAATAAGTGCTAGGAAGGAATGAGCAGGGTTCCCTCCTGGGGGAAGTGGCAGTGGTGTGTGTTCACGCCACAGAGAAGGCCTTTTATGAGGAAGTTGACTTTAAGTGAGATCAGAAGGATGAGGAATCTGCGTTGGGGTGGCGGGGGTGGAGGCAGGTGTGGGGAAGGGAAATCAGATAGGAAAGGGTGGTTCAGGCCAGGCAGGTGAGTCACTAGAGAGGGAGAGAGGGAGAGAGGGAGCTACTGATGGAGCACTAGTTAGGGCCACACTTTGCAAAGGGCCTTGGGAGCGAAGGGCTCAGACTTTAAGTGCGCCGGGAAGCATTGAAGGGCTTTCCACATCTTGCAGTCACTTCAGGTTGATAGCATGCTTTTAAGTGTCTGGGTTCAGCTGCCAAAACTCCCCAGGTCTGGTGGCTGTTCTGAATGTTTGTTTTCGTCCAATTGGTGAGTGGGGTGAGGAGTTGGCAGTTGCTTTCTACACTTGTCGTTCAGCGATAGTAAACACACATACAGTTCCGTCGTGATCTGTCGTATACCAGAGCTGTTTCTTGGAAGAGGCAGCCCAGAAACAGTGTTTTGTTGATTAAGTCAATCTCGATTAATGACTAATAGGCTACAGATGATTTGGGGGAGCTGCCTTTTTCTGATTTTATGCTTCAAGCAATAGAAGAAGGATTCTGAGCCATGAATTCCCTGATGAAATCTCTGAGTTGTAGAACTTTAATGCCAGAAGGGAACCTGGAGGTTATCTCCCTGATGTACAGATACATGAAGTTAGGAACACAGAAGTTATGTGATTTTTTTTTCCCCAGGATTCTTCAGTAGTCTAGTGGCACAGTTATACTGGAGCAAAAATCTCTGGTGTCCTAGCTCTCCGTTTGTTCTTCTGCTTCTGTCTTCTTTACTCTGGATTGCTTTGCAATCAAGTAGCAATTCTTTAACTTCCTTTTTCACCTGCCCCCGCCCCCCCCCCTTAAAACAAACTTACTTAAAAAGATCTGAGCAGGTTGAAACGATGTAAATATGAAGTAAATCTCTAGTTCTCTTACTGAAGGGCAACAGTGCAAATACAAAATAACATTTTAGGGATGCCAAAGATGAGGGTTTCAGGAGCCTGTATTATGTGTCAACATCCACCTGGGCTCTATCCAGAAAAAAGGGGACTTGGAAGTTCTACCCTGGTTCATCCCACCTGCCCTGGAGGGCTGTGTAGTTCTCACTGCTTTATCAGTTAAAATGCCATTGGCAGCAGTGAAAAGAAAACCTGACCAAACTGGCGTACACAAAAAGGAAACACATTATCTCACGAAACCAGAAGTCAGTGATAAGAGAGGCTCTGGCCGGAGTCCTTAAGGACTCTGGCTCCACTAGTCGTCTGTGATTATCTCAGTTTTGTCCTTCTAGGGCTGGTTTCACCCTCACGCTAGCTGAGGATAGTTACAGCAGTCTGTGCATCTCATCCAGACACAGTACCCTCCGAAGGAAGAAGAGGGAACCATCTGCCTGTCTTTGCTTCTTTTTTAGGAAGTCTCTAGAAGACTTCCTTGTGTTTCATTGGTCTGCATTTGCTCACATGCAAATTACTAAACCCATCACTGGTTCTGAGGAATGCGGTTATCATGATTGATTTAGAATGCACACAGTTATGTGGAAGGGAGTAGATACTGGAACAAAATCAGCTTCTTTTAGGGAGGAATGGATTTTAGGGGGGAGAATAGGATATTGAATAGGCAACCAAGAGTGCCTACTCTGTACACTTTTATAAGCTGTGTAGACAGAATGATGTTAATTCAGAAAAGAATGCTCAGTGTGATGAGGGCACATGAAAGTATGTCATTATGAAACTATGTCATTTTAAAATGACTGAAGGAGCCACGGAAGCCACCTAAATGTCCATCGATAGGATGACTGGAAAAGAAGATGTGGTACATATATACAATGGAATATTACTTAGCCATAAAAAAGAACGAAATAATGCCATTTGCAGTGATATGGATGGACCTAGAGATTGTCAAACTGAGTAAAGTAAGTCAGAGAGAGAAAGACAGATATCATATGATATCGCTTATATGTGGAATCTAAAAAAATATGGTACAAATGAACTTATTTACAAAACAGAAATAGTGTCACAGATGTAGAAAACAAACTTATGGTCACCAAGGGGGAAGGGGGAGATAAATTAGGAGATTGGGATTGACATATATAAACTACTATATATAAAACAGATAACCAATAAGAACCTATCGTATAGCACAGGGAACTCTACTCAATATTCTGTAATGACCTATATGGGAAAAGAATCTTAAAAAGTGTGATATATGTATGTATAACTGATTAACTTTGCTGCACAGCAGAAACTAACACAGCATTGTAAATCGACTATACTCCAATAAAAATTAATTAAAAAGTAAAATAAAATGACTGAAGGAATAAGACAGAGGATGTGATGACTTTGGTGTGTTTTCCAGCATCACCAAGCAGTTTTCCACTTCTCAGTGGACACCAACTGGGTGCCTAACAAATTTAATGTGCACAGTTCTGGTATTATCTACAGATCCTACAGGCTAAGGGCTCAGTCCCACAAGACTGCCCGCCACTTCAGACAGCAAGTCCAGGCTGTCACTTGTGCTTCGGACCAACCAACTGTAAATTGGAGGGTCCCACGACCCCTTCCTCAGATTTGATTCAGTTTGCTAGAGTGGCTCACAGAACCCAGGGAAACATTTACTTATGTTTACCAGTTGATCATAAAGGATGTAGGTGAACAGCCAGGTGAAGAGATACATAGACTGAGATCGGGAAGCATGCTGAGCACAGGAGCTTGTGCCCATCCACACACTGCAATATTATAGAGCAAACTAAGAGAAAAAGGCTGTGTATGTATTGGCCCGAACATATGCCAT
The DNA here is from genome assembly GCF_002837175.3 of Physeter macrocephalus. Taxonomy (NCBI): domain Eukaryota; kingdom Metazoa; phylum Chordata; class Mammalia; order Artiodactyla; family Physeteridae; genus Physeter; species Physeter macrocephalus. The sequence goes on along the minus strand of NC_041227.1, from coordinate 96,889,519 downwards.
GATATGTGATACTGGGTTGGCCAAAAAGTTCCTTCAGTTTTTAAGTAAAAATAAAAGACACATTTTTCATTTTCACCAAGAACTTTATTGAACAATGCAGTCACCATTCTGTTCCACTACCTTCTGGCATTTTTCAGGCAACTTCATAATTCCGTCTTCCCAAAACTTTTTATCTTTTTAAGCAAAGAACTGTTCCAGGTACCTTTTACAGTCTTCCAGGGAATTGAAATTTTTTCCATTAAGAGAATTTTGTAAAGGCCTAAATAAATGGAAATCCTAAGGTGCAGTATCTGGTGAATATGACAGATAAATCAGAACTTCCCAGCCAAGCTGTAGCCTTTTTTACCTGGTACTCAAAGAAACATGCAGTCTTGCATTATCCTGTTGGAAGATTATGCGTTTTCTGTTGACTAATTCCAGACACTTTTCGTCGAGTGCTGCTTTCAGTTGGTCTGATTGGGAGCACTGCTTGTTGGAATGAATCGTTTGGTTTTCCAGGAGGAGCTCATAATAGAGGACTCGCTTCCAATCCCACCATAAACACAACATCACCTTCTTTGGATGAAGACTGGCCTTTGGTGTGGTTAGGGGTGGTTCATTTCGCTTGCCCCCTGATCTCTTCTGTTCCACATTGTTGTACAGTATCCATTTTTCATTGCCCATCACAATTTGTTTTAAAAATGGAACGTTTTCGTTACGTTTCAGTAGAGAATTGCATGTGGAAATACAGTCAAGGAGGTTTTCTTCTCTTAACTTACGTGGAACCGAAACATCAAAGCGATTAACGTAACTGGTGCAAATGATTTTCAGTGCTTGATTTGGATATTTTGAGTATGTCGGCTCTCTCCCGCATGGTATAACGTTGATTGTTCTCAACTAATGTCTCGATGTGATCGCTATCAACTCCACCTGGTCTACCTGACCGTGGAGCATCATCCAGCGAGAAATCTCCAGCATGAAACCTCACAAACCACTTTTGACACGTTGGACCAGTCACAGCACCTTCTCCATACACTGCACAAATCTTTTTTTGTGTTTCAGTTACATTTTTACCTTTCTTGAAATAATAAAGCATAATATGCCAAAACTGTTGCTTTTTTCTTCCATCTTCAATATTAAAATGGCTACACAAAAATTCACCAATTTTGATAAGCTTTTTTTTAACTGCACGCTGATATTACAGCTGTCACAATACAGTCTAACAAAATTGTTTCAAATGTTCATTGCCCATCACAATTTGTTTTAAAAATGGAACGTTTTCGTTACGTTTCAGTAGAGAATTGCATGTGGAAATACAGTCAAGGAGGTTTTCTTCTCTTAACTTACGTGGAACCGAAACATCAAAGCGATTAACGTAACTGGTGCAAATGATTTTCAGTGCTTGATTTGGATATTTTGAGTATGTCGGCTCTCTCCCGCATGGTATAACGTTGATTGTTCTCAACTAATGTCTCGATGTGATCGCTATCAACTCCACCTGGTCTACCTGACCGTGGAGCATCATCCAGCGAGAAATCTCCAGCATGAAACCTCACAAACCACTTTTGACACGTTGGACCAGTCACAGCACCTTCTCCATACACTGCACAAATCTTTTTTTGTGTTTCAGTTACATTTTTACCTTTCTTGAAATAATAAAGCATAATATGCCAAAACTGTTGCTTTTTTCTTCCATCTTCAATATTAAAATGGCTACACAAAAATTCACCAATTTTGATAAGCTTTTTTTTAACTGCACGCTGATATTACAGCTGTCACAATACAGTCTAACAAAATTGTTTCAAATGAAGTTAAAGACAACTAAGTGCTACTGGAGCCATCTTATGGAAAAAAACGAATGAACTTTTGGGCCAACCCAATATGTTTAATGAAATAGGTGGTATAATTCCATTTTTGTAAATAAAGAGGTGAATGGTATCCCTTCCTGTTTTAAAACAAGCAAATAAAAAACAAAGCAGGATGAGCCTGGGGCATCTTGCTGTGCTAGAAACAAAAGAAGTCCTCAAGGAATGCTGGACAATGTAAAGAACATACAAAGACCAGCTTGAAGGAGCTCCCTCTGGCTAAATCTGGATCAGCTTGAGCATCCAATTGAAATAGGAAACCACGAGTCCATACTTACATAAACTCATCGGCTAATAACTTGAAATTTGTTGAGGAATGAGATCTTAGTATCTCACTTAGTATCTCCCTGCAAAATACTCATTAATTAATATCAAAGAAAAGCTAGAATATTGTTGCAGTAGAGAAGCCTGGTAGACACCCCCTAAGTAAGCGAGCATAAGGGACTGACTGCATCAGTAATGGGACGAGTCAGATCACATACTACGGGCACAGATGCAGTGAGAGCACAGTATCGCATCTTCTGAGACATTCTTGCTAAAGATGCATAACCTGGGTCTGATCAGAGGAAACATCTGGCAAATTCAAATCGAAGGGCCAAATAACTATAATCTTTAAAAATGTCATATTCATCAAAATCAAGGAAAGACTGAGGAACTATTCTAGAATGATATAACAACTGAAGGTAAAGCAAGATTCTGAACTGGATTCTTTTGCTATAAAGGACATTATTGAGACACTTGGTGGAATTGGAATGGAGGTTGAGAATTCGTTGTTGGTAAATGTATCACATATTAATTTCCTGATTTTGATGATTGTGTTGTGGTTACATAGGAGAATGTCACTGTGGGAAGCACATATGAATGGGTGGTAGGGCATCAGCTCAGCACCTTACTCTCAAGTAGCTCAGGAAGAAAGAGGTAGTTGCAACTTTTTTGGTTGCAAGTTTGAGATTAAAAAAAAAAAAAAGTAACTGCTACCTAGCCATCAAATGGGTTCCCAAAGGCGGTAGTGAGCCTCTGGTTGTAGGGATTCATTGAAACAGAAGTTGGAAGTTCACCCGCTGAGGCCATTGCAAAGGGATGCTGTACATCTGGAAGGCTGGTCTACGTGGCCTCTGAGGTCCCAGATGCTAAGATTCTGGGTGTCTGTGTACATATTTGAAAGTAATAGTTGAATTTATTAAATGATGTTTATGCCTTCAGTTATTGCAAATCATAGGAGCTTGACCTCATACCAATCAGCAGGTGTTATTTAAAACTCTTTGCTAGAGGGCTTCCCTGGTGGCACGGTGGATAAGAATCCGCCTGCCAATGCAGGGGACATGGGTTCGATACCTGGTCCAGGAAGATCCCACATGCCGCGGAGCAGCTAAGCCCGTGCGCCACAACTACTGAGCCTGTGCTCTAGAGCCTGCGAGCCATAACTGCTGAAGCCCGCGCGCCTAGAGCCCGTGCTCCGCAACAAGAGAAGCCACCTCGAAGAGTAGCCCCTGCTCGCCGCAATTAGAGAAAGCCCGCGTGCTGCAATGAAGACCCAACGCAGCCAAAAATAAATAATAAAAATTTTTAAACATTAAAAAAAACCAAAAATACTCTTTGCTAGAGACTTTGTATACTAAGGACTGTGTCTGACTCCCTACAGGAAACGTTAATGATGTCATTGGGTAAAAAGGGCATTGACATAAAAAAGAATCTGACCCCCATACAGTAGTATATAATAAATGCCAGATAAGTGGGACTGATATTCTACAGTTCGGACTGGGGGATGTTTCTGTGAGCTCAGGAAGGCCTTTAAAGAGCTATGGGATGGGGCTGGGCGCTGGAGCATGAGTAAGACTTAGGTATGCATGGAGGAAGGGTGGGAGGGGGACATTGCATGCAGAGGTGCCTCTGTGAAGGGCACAGCGCGTTCAGGGACAGTGAGAGGGCTAGTCTGATAGGTTTGGAGGGTTCCTATAGGAGAGCCCTGCTTTAAATGCAGTGTAGTCAGGGAGACGGGACTAGCTTCCATAAAAGGGAAGATGGGGAGGAAACTCATGATTGGGACATCAGGCACTGGGTTAGATGGTTTTTTAATTTGTGAAATTCATTCATTCATTTCTCTCTTAATGCATTCAGTCCTACAAGATAGGTGTGACACTCATTATACGAATGTGAAACATTGTATTCAGAGAGAAGAAATGACTCTCTGAAAGTCACAGAACTGATTTAAGAGGCAGTTTGAATCGGAAGCCAGATCAGCATGACTTCAAAGCCCATACCCTTCCTCTACCCCATCTGCTTCTCACACGTGGAAAAAGGAATAGAGGGCAGTGATGTAGCCTGAGGTTGCTGACTGTGTGTAGAATATTGGAAAGAGTATTGGAAAAAGGAGAATGTCTCTCAGTACCTCCTGTCACGTTGAGATTGAGGTGCCCAAGGGACATGCCGTGAGGTTATTGGAAAAGAGCATGAAGTGTGAGAAGAGGGCCAAGGACTGAATCCTGAGGAGCATCTATGCTTAAGGGACAGTCAGAAGAGCACGCTCACAGGATCCTGCAGAGGAGCGTCCAGGGAGGTTGGAAGTAAACAGGAGAGTGTGATGTCACAGGAGTCCAGAGGAGAGGATGTGGTTGGCAGAGCTGAGCACTGCCTAGAAGTCGGGGAAAATGCAGGTGGAGAAGCGTCCATTAGACCCAGCACCAAGGAGGGCACTGGGGACCTTAATGAGAGTGGTCTCAGTTGCCGGCAGAGGTGGAAAACAGTCACAGTGGGTTGAACAGTGAAGGGGGAGGGGAAGAGAACTAGGAACCGTGAAAGGTGAGGCGGCTTTCAGGAAGTTTTCTCTGAAGGGAAGGAGAGCAGGCGGTAGCTACAGGAGGTGGTGGATGGAGTTTTGCTTTTCTCTTATTTTTAAGCCTGGAAAGTTGAGTAGGAGTAAATGATGATGGGAAGGAGACAGGAGAGAGAGAGAGAGGTTTGAGAGAAGGGAGGGTCTGATGCAAAAGGTGAGACCCCTGAGGAGATGGGCAGGATGGGTGGGGGGGAATGAAGGCACCATGCTCATTGTCTACACTGCCTGCTTCCCCCCACCCCCATACACCAAAAGTCTCCGTGTGCCCATGCAAGGTGGCCTTGCTGACCATAGCTTCCTGGTCCCCGCCATTTCCAAAACACATCATCCACCAAGAGCATCTGCTGCACATTTGGAACAAGGGCAGCGAAGGAATATTCTGTTTAAAGTGGCTCAATTCAATGCTGTTTGTTTCGAAATAGCTTCCTTAAAAAAAAATAGGTGTCCAAGGAGAATGAGGGAATGAGAATGAATACACTCAGGCCAAGAAAGCCAGTCCCGCCGAGACCACAGCCTGGGCCAGCATGGCCTTGGATGGGCCTCAGCCTCATCCGAGGGAGTCTAGGCCACGCTTCTCAGGGCCGAATGTGTTCTGAAACAACACATGGTGTTTACTCTGTCATGGCCTCATTTACCACCATTTAATCGGGCATCTGAAGAACTATTTTGATCTGTAATAGCTGACAACAACTTTTGAATAAATGAAGAGAAAAAAAAAAAAAGTGCTAGACCTGTATGTTAGATGTCAAAATGCAAGACGGAGTAAGAGCCCAAACTTGGGAAGAACACAAGTTTCCACCAGGAGTGGAATGGAAAAATAAGTTGTGGTATTCATACAGTAGAGGAACTAGATAACAAGAGAAAGGAATGGACAATAGCTCCATGCGTCAGCACGAATTAGCCTCACAGTCATAACACTGAGCAAAAGAAGTTGGACACAAAACAGTCCCTACGCTGTGCCTTCATCAATATAAAATTCAAACCCAAGCAACACTGATCTGTGGTGCTGCAAGTCACGGTAATGGGAATCTGGGGAGAGGAGTGAGGGAGCAGTGATTGGAGGAGGCTGAAGCAGGGCTTCCAGGGCTGCTGGGCACAGTCGTCTTAACACAGGAGTGTCGCCCAGGTGTGTTCGCTTCGGTAATTCATCACAGGGTGCTCTCATGATTTGTGCACTTTTATGTGTGTGTATTGCGCTTCAATAAAATGTGTTTTTTAGAAGAGACAATAAGGAAATGGTTGAGGAAACTATAAAAATCAGCAAAGAAGTTCAGAGTCGGTGGAAGTCCTTTGACCTTATGCACGGCATCATAAATCTCATTGCAGCCAATGAGGATTAACTACCCGTTTATCAGTGCCAGCTGAAGGGTGGCATGACTGCAGTGGATTTGCGGAGACTGGAAGAGCAGCTACCAGATACGGCATCTGTGCATGTGTGTGAGGTGACGCTCACACACGATATGTACACGCTTGTATACCAGGCGTCAGTGTCTCAGAGAGACCAGAGTGCTGGCACTCGGTATAGGGTGTGGATTCAGCCAGTGTGCTAACGCCCAGCAGTGTCCCAACTCCCTGTCTCCAATTGGTGTGTGCTGTAGGCATAGTTACAGATTTTACTGGGCTGCTTCAACCTTTACTCTATGTTTACTGCTTCCCTTCAGATTACTTTCTGATTTCATTTTGAGTCTCAGATGCCTTCAAGTATTGCTCACTCAGGGGATGTTTTGAATCCCCAGCTCTGCTTCACTGGCTTAGTGGGTTTCTGTGCAGAAAGCGCAAACTGATTCTAATATTAGTTTGTCAAATAAAATTAAATCTCTAACCCACTGCATAAAGTGTATAGTGTATCCCAAAGTGAGGCAGAATTATTTTTGGATTATTTGTTGTTTGCAGTTGACTTCATCAATGATTTCCTGCCTTAGGCCAGAGAAAAACTAAAGTTGTTCTGCTTCGATGTGCAAGCTCGTTCACTTGCAGGTTTATTTCAGGTGAAACTTTGCTTTTTTGGAGGAGGGTGACTCACTCGTGAGGAATTTTGAGTAGTTAAGCAAGGAAGAGATCTGTTTTTCAGGGTTTCATAAATTGTCAATAGTCTCTACTTTGCCAGGATCCATCTTTATTTCCTCATAACCCCTTATGAGTTAGATCTTCATGAAAATCCTGGTTAATAAATTTAAATTCCCAAGGGTTACCTATTGCATGTGTTTGGAATGAATGGAGAAGAAACTCTCCATGAAGTGAAATGGAGATTTTTTTTTTTTTTTTTTGCGGTACGTGTGGTACGCGGGCCTCTCACTGTTGGGGGCTCTCCCGTTGCGGAGGACAGGCTCCGGGCGCGCAGGCTCAGTGGCCATGGCCAACGGGCCCAGCCGCGCTGCTGCATTTGGGATCCTCCCAGACCGGGGTGGGAACCCGGTTCCCCTGCATCGGCAGGCGGACGCACAACCGCTGCGCCACCAGGGAAGCCCTGTTTTAATTTTTTTAATCGGGATAATGATTACGCGCAGGCCCGGCGGCCATGGCTCACGGGCCCAGCCGCTCCGCGGCACGTGGGATCCTCCCAGACCGGGGCGCGAACCCGGTTCCCCTGCATCGGCAGGCGGACGCGCAACCACTGCGCCACCAGGGAAGCCCTGAAATGGAGATTTTATTTTTCTTTAGTTCAGACTGATTCCAGTATGATTCCAGTTGTTGACATTGCTGGTAAAAAGAGTATTTGACTTTTTCTATTTTTAGGAAGCTAAGATAATTTTTGCCTATATTTGAAATCAGTAGCTCTGAAAGGTGACTTTCAAACATGTGCCTCAGAGAGAAAAAAAAAAAAGTTAGGGAAAGATTCTTATGAATTAATTTAAAAACGTGTACACTTCCAAAGTGACTACAAGATAGCTATGTAAACTTAGGCAGATACCACACTTCATAATATTCAACTTATTACTTGTTTCAGTTATTTATTTAGTAAATTTTCCACCTTGCATATATTGATTCTTAGAGCACTGGTTAAGTTGTGTGGAAAAAAAAAAATCCATAATTTGTTAATCCATCCTGTACTTACCTTATTACCCAAAGTAGGAATATGGGGATGGTGGGGCTGTTTACTGAGACTAGAGGGAAGAAGATTTGGAGTGTGGGAAGGAGGCTAAGACAACAGGTAGAGGCCGTGGTTCTTGTGAGTCATCACAGGGAATTGTCTAGAAGCCACTTGGAAGCACAGTTCTGAAGCTTAGAAGAGTGACCTGCGCTAGGGACTTAGGTGTCAGTCATCTGTAGATGGTGACATTTGGTGCTTCTGGAGTACGTGAGATCACCTGCTGGAGAATGGGCAGGGTGAGAAGTGAAGGCAAACATCACCTTTCAGGAAAAAAGTTTGGACCCTCTTATTGAATTTGTTTTTCATACCTGGGTTTTTTCCTCTCAAAATACAAACGATCCCTGTCAAAAACTTGGAACGTGCAAAAATATATAAAGACAGTAAGAGTCACCAATAATGCAATTCTCATTTCCCAAGAAAATCACTGTTAACATTTGGAATATTTCTTTCCAGACCTTTTCCTATGCACATGCTTTCCACACAGTTGAGATACCGCTGTGTAGACAATTTTGCATCATATTTTTTTCCACTTAGCATTAGTTCAAGCATAGTGTCATCTTATTAAAATTATAAGTAACATTGCATTTAATATTTCTGTGCAAGAATTATTTCTCCTTTCGTTATTTAGGATTGTTTTCTTAGCATGCATTCCTAGAGGTAGAATAACTGGGTTAAAAGATATGAACAATGTAAAGTTTTACATTTTATGAAGTGTTTTTCAAAATTTTTGTATCAGTTTCTACTCCCATTGACAGATGGCTCTAATGAACATTTAAGGGTTTCACTGGAGGAAGAGTTAATAAAAGAAATAGATGAACCAGAAAGTAATGGTATGAGAGAAACCAATAAAAGAGAGGATTCCTAGAAAGAAACATCAGCAGTAGTAAATGCTGTAGAGAGGTCACATAAGCAAAGGAGAGACGGATCCATTGGCTTTGGTGCCTGGAGGCATTGGTGTAATGGTAGGGTGTTAGCCAGGTTTACAGTGAGCCAACAGATGGATGAAGTAGATATGGTTTATTCCACACTTGATCTTAGCCAAAAGGCCGAGAAGCGATATGGTTTATTCCAGAATCATAGCTGTGAAGGGCAGGAAAGAGAGGGTTATTAGGTAGAGGGGCTGCAGAATTGATAGAAGGTGTTATGTTGTTTGTTTTTAAAGATGGGTGAGATGTAGGCCTATGTGCAGGAATTGATGCTGGAGGACGTGAGAGAGGATGGGGTCCAGAGCCCTAGGGCCACCTCTTTTTCAGAGACAGGAGGAAGGGTGGACAGGATGGGAGTGGATGCAGGTAAACTGGTAGGAAGTTGGAGGAGTTTCTGTTTAATAGATTTATTTTTCTCTGTGAAAGAAAGGCAGAGACATTGGCGGAGAGTGAAGGGAGTGGTAGAAACATCAGCTCGGTGATGAGGTGAGGGTGAACAAGTTTACTTTCTGATGCAGGTGACGGTCCAGGGAGCTGTCTGAGGACAACCGTGGGGGTCACCAAGTTGAACCTTCACTGGCGTCGGAGGTTTTCCTGAGGTTGAAAACCACAAATCTGTAGCGTTTCCCATCTGTCAGTCTGGGGGATTTCTCTGGCAGTACTTAACAGCCCAGGTGCAGGGGAGAAGCAAAGTAATCAGTTGGTCCTCTGAAAAAAATTTTCCTTGCCAGTATATTTAAATAACTTTAAAGTAAGTACGGGGAGGTTTATTCTCTCATAAACAAGAAAAAAGAAATGGATTGACTCCCATGGTAAGCTGGTGATCAAGCTCCATCCAGACCTTGATAACTACTCTGTTCCCTTTGAATTCACTGATGCTTGTAGTTAGGTTTTAGGAAAAGAAAAAAATTTTTTTTAATGCTGGTAAAAGGAAAGTTGGCATATCCTTGTATGCTAGATCGTAGAAAAGTAAAAAACAGGGCACATGTTTAAGTGAGGAGAAAGAAAAAAAGAAAAAGAAGGCATCATTACTATGCTATTCCTGTTCAGAACTGCTGACTGTTATTGGAGGGGCAGTAATTATTTAGTCATTGGAAGTTTTAGAGAAGCAATGAAAGAGAAGGCAATAGAGCATTCACAAAAGCCATTTAGTTTTTCTACTGCCCAGACTTTTTACGTGAAGGATACTTTTAAAAAAATTATCTTCAAATACAATTTCATTTCAAAGTAAAATGGCTGTGTTCTATGGTAGTATTGCTGTACGGAAGGTAAAAGAGCAGTATGGTAGTTCAGGGCCAATTGTGTGATGTGTTAGAGGATGGGCAACTGTCCATCTGAACATTAGTGGATAATTAGCATTATGTTTATGAGAAAAGTTCACACAGTTTGATTCACTCTTCAAGTATTATGAAGAAACAATAATTTCTTTATCCAACTACCTTTTTTCTCTCTTACATGGTTTTGAGTGAATCAGTTTTCAGTGGATGTAAACAACCATTCTCTGGAACAGTAGCTATTAAAATTGGTTTGAAAGCTGCTTGACAATGATGAAAAAAAAATATTACTTCCCAAAGGACTGCAGTAAGACTGATGATTTTTATGCTAGTGGAAGGCCAGTTTTTACCACAAAAATTTCCCTGTAACCTTTCATGATTGAAAACATATTACTTGCTATTCAAAAACACAGGCAAATTAGTGAGGAGAGTTTCTAAAATAAGTTCAAGGGTTAGACATATACTTTGCGGATGACATGTCATGATAGTAAAGTGTATTTCCTTCTGTGTTTTGTTTTAAACTGTAGAAAGTGTATGAAACACCACAATTCAGGCTTCAGACATGTTTTTACAGCTGTAAGATGAGCACACCTAATTTTTAAGGGACTGTTTGTTTCAGGTGTCTATGTCTTACTCCAGAATGTTTATTTCTCACAATGTATTTCTTCTCTTATTTTATAATATATGTTTATCTGACTTTGCATGGGTCCATAGGAGTGTCAGGGAACTTGGCATTGCCTTTGAAATGTTCATCTAGGAGCCTCTTCATTACAGGGCTGTTCTCTTAAAACATATATTTTAAGGAACAAATGTGAGATTTGGGGCTGCTGGGGTGAGTGAGCCCATCTACAGACTGTGACAATAAGGGTGCAGAAGACAGTAGCTAGATACTAACTGCCCCAAGAATTCATGATTTAAATAGTCATTGAATGACCCCACAGTAAACAGTCATGTGCTCTGCTATCACGAGTGAATCAGTTCTGGATTCAGCGTGACCATTAGAGCTAGCAACAGAATATGGTGGCCCTTCAAGCCAGCTAAAGGCCTCTGGAGCATCCAGAACATTGCATTTCCTTGATCACTCTGAGACCGGACCACCACAGAACCACTTGTTTTCTGAAGGAAATGTCAAGAAAAAGATGAATTAACTCTCCGGTAACTTTTTAGTTTGGCATAATTTTAAATTTCTGAAAAGTGACAGGACCTCCCTTGTACTTCTCACCCAGCCTCACTGATTGTTTGGCATTCGCTTTGCTGCTGCCCCCACCAATAATGTGAGAGTAAGTTGCAGGCATCATGTCCTGTATCCCTAACACTTGAGTGTGCATTTCCTAAGAACAAGGAGAGTCTCTTACCTAACCCCAGTGCAGATACTGGAAGCAGGAAATTTTACTTTGGATTAGATAATTGTCTCGTATCAAAGTCCATGTTGAGATTTTGCCAGTTGCCCCCAATAATGTCTTTTATAGCAATTTTTTTTCCTGGCCTAGGATTCATACCATATCTCTTTGAGCTGGATTGATCTTAAATGAATTAACTATTTTGAGTGAAACGGAGAGGAGGGCACGTTTTCATTGCATGCTTTTGTTGCATGCATGTCCATTTCAACATCTTTTCTGAAGCAGAGTGACAGGAGATTTTACAGAGCAGCTGTCACGTAGTAAATACTTGTACTTCATGGCTCATGAGCCTGGTACCTTTTTCAGCAGGTGAACTACTTTCTGTACAAGCAACCACTGGTTCTTATGAAGTCTTGCTGTATACGTATTAATGTTTGCTGAGTACAGTACTAAGCTTTCTTTTGTTCAAGACTGTCTTTTTAACATGTGAGAGCTGCTATTTCGTCTCATTGAACATTTTGTATAAGTTTTGAGCAAGTTGTATAAGTTCAACTTATCTGCAGCTTGTCTTTCGCTGAGGAAAGATGACAAGTAGCCATCGTTTTTCTGCCTGAGGCCAGCAATTGGGCTGTAATTATTCTCTGGAGCATGTGAACAAAGCAGCATATGCTTGTTATTCAAAATCACTCATAACCTCTACCACATTTGTTCCATTGAAAATTGCATGACAGTTTTCTGTTCTGATGTTTCATTCTATAAGGTGTGGCAGAGCTCCGCTTTCAATTCATTCTCACAAGATATGAAGAATTCCCAAAATGAGATTTTTCTTAAAAGACTCATGGCCTAAATGGAATCACATAACTAAGAAATTCAGTACAGTTTTTAAAGGGTTATTTTGTCTAATGTTATGATTCTACAAAGATGAGAATTATGCTATCATCTCACCTCTGTATCCTGTCTTGATTATTTAAATTGTTATAAATGTTTGGCTACAAAAGGATGTAATGTTCTTCCCTAAGTTGACCTAGGAATGTGCTCTTAATGTTTATATTGTCAACCTATTCCCCTGTTTATTTAATGATTTGAAATTTGGCGATAGTTTTTATACATAAAATTATCAGGTTTCTTAACTACCACCAATTACTGTAATTTACTTTTTTGCAAGACTGTATTTCTAGTTCAGATGATAGAATTTCAACACATAAAGTACAAAATTAGATTTTTTTCCCCAAGATACATCTAGATACTTACCTATAGATGGACCTGTATTAGTAAGTCTGATGACACACTTTGTCCAAGTTGCTGACTCTGTAATGCTGATCAGATATAACTTTAACAGTCGTGTGTGTGATCACATGATGTTACGTGCACGTTTTGGGTAATACCTGAGATGATAAGTAGGCATTCTGCTATTTGACCTTTCAGAGGTCAAGTCCAAAGCCACAAGAGGGTGTTACCCTGTCAGCTTTCTTCTCATCTTGTTTCATTAAGCCCAAGTTGCATTGCAGACCAACTCTGAGGCACAAAGGCTGTGTGGGGCAGGGGTAGACGCCTAAACAAAATCCTAGCTCCATTACAAAGGAAGAGGAGGGTGACTAGGAGCTAGGTAGGCAGCCCCCCGAGTTCACTGTACCACCTTTCAGGTTCTTCTGGTGCCCCTCTTCTGCTCTTCACCGTTTCCCAGCTATTCCAGCCACCTTTCAGTTATCCTAATTAAGCACAGTTTTTTTTTCCTATAATTTTTCAGAGATTCATATCTTGTAGGGAAAGATCATCAAATAACATCTTCCTTTTTTTCAAGAGGGCAAAGCAAGGGTGTAGAAAGCCACCACATGAGTGGAAAATGTTATTGGCATGGAAATCGCATCATTTCTGTAGTGATGGAAATATCTGTATCTGCCACAGTCCAGCACAGTAGCCACTAACCACATGTGGCGACTGAGCCCTTGAAATGTGACTAGTGCAACTAAGGAACTGAATTTTAAATTCTATATCATTTTAAACAACTTAAATTTAAATAGCCACTTGTGGTTAGTGGCTACCATCTTGGATGGTGCAAGCTAGCACCATTATTTACCAATCTGAGACCCTGGGCTCATCTTTCCACCTCTCCTAACTCAGGCTACTTATCTTAAAAGTGAGGATGATGCTTCCCCTGCCTTTTACATAGACTTGAGTATCAAATAACATTGTGGATATAAAAGCTCTTTAAAAATTGTAATTGAAAATGTAAAATGACATTCTCAATATTAAGGCACCCCTGTCTTTTTTCCATAGCAAACCTGGAAACAACCACTTTTTATTGGTTATCTCAGTCCTATTATTTCTCCTGTTCTACTGCTGATTATTTCTTTTAGCAAGGATAAACTTAGAGTCTATTGTATAAATAGGGAAAGGAAACAAAATTAAAATAATTCATTATTTGATAATAATTTTTGAACCTCATTCGCTCTTAAAAAGGTTTGAAAGTGAATTGAAGATACATTTGTTAAAATGAAAACTTTATGTATAAAAATAATATACGGTCCTTATTTTTTTAATGGAGTCAAGACAGAGTTACAAAGAGGAAAGTAAAAATCACTGCAAGTCTCACCTCCAGAAAAGCCATTGTCAGTGTTTTGGTGTATCCTTCCAGATTTCTTTTCTTGTATATATATAACGTTTTATAAAACACAAATATGGGAACATGCTGCTTGAGCCTGCATTTTCCACTTAAAACGTATTATTGATATATTTACATGTCAATACATATACATCTACTTTGAAATAGCTATAGGTCTCCAATTACAAACATAATACAAAGTTCTACAAAATTAAAAATTCAAGCATTGTATAAATATAAAATAAACAAAGAGAAATTCCCAGAATTCACATCCCCCATGACATTATTATTATTATTATTATATATAAATTTATATATTTTGCGTTACGCGGGCCTCTCACTGCTGTGGCCTCTCCCGTTGCAGAGCACAGGCTCCGGACGCGCAGACTCAGCGGCCATGGCTCACGGGCCCAGCCGCTCCGTGGCATGTGGGATCCTCCCGGACCGGGGCACGAACCCGTGTCCCCTGCATCGGCAGGCGGACTCTCAACCACGGCGCCACCAGGGAAGCCCCCCCATGACATTATTGTTCGGTGCATATTTCTTCTATCTTTATACACATATTGAATATGTATATACATGTCTACATACACATTAACATTATTTAAATTTTTATTTTTATAAAAACTAGATGACACTGTATGTACTCTTTTTAAACTTGCTTTTTTCACATAGCAACATATGTTTAATACATTTATTTTATATACAGTAAGTCCCCTACGTACGAACGGGTTGCGTTCCGAGAGTGCGTTCGTTAAGTCCAATTTGTTCATAAGTCCAACAAAGTTAGCCTAGGTACCCAGCTAACACAATCGGCTATATAGTACTGTACTGTAATAGGTTTCTAATACTTTTCACACAAATAATACATAAACAAGCAAAAAAAAGAAAAAAATTTAATTGTACAGTACCTTGAAAAGTACAGTAGTACAGCACAACAGCTGGCACACAGGGGCTGTCATCCATTGAACAGGCAAGAAGAGTTACTGACTGGAGGAGGGAGAGGAGGTGGGAGATGGTAGAGCTGAAGGATCGTCAGCAATAGGAGACGGAGGGCAAGCTGCACTTTCACTCACGTCTGACGTTCATGGAACGCACGTTTGTATCTTTGAAAGTTCACAACTTGAAGGTTCGTATGTAGGGGGCTTACTGTATTATTTATTGTATTCTGTACAGTAGAATATTTAATCAATTTAGTGGTGAGCCGATTTCAGTTTTTTGCTAATAAAGATATAATTTTGCTAACGAATATCTTTGTGTGTGTGTATAAAACTGTGTCTTGGGGCTTCCCTGGTGGCGCAGTGGTTGGGAGTCCGCCTGCCGATGCAGGGGATACGGATTCGTGCCCCGGTCCGGGAAGGTCCCACGTGCCGCGGAGCGGCTGGGCCCGTGAGCCATGGCCGCTGAGCCTGCGCGTCCGGAGCCTGTGCTCCGCAACGGGAGAGGCCACAGCAGTGAGAGGCCCGCGTACCGCAAAAAACAAACAAAAAAACTGTGTCTTTTTTCCTTAGTATAGATTCCGAGAAGTAAAATAAGGGGTGAAAATGTATGTACCTTTAACATTTTTATATTTATTGCTAGATTGCTCTATAATTAAAGTGATGTTAATTCAATAGAACATGAGAGTGTCTTCAAAATGGGTATTGCCGTATTCCTTTGGGGCAAAAAAAAGAGTTTTATCATTGTTAATGAATTTTGTTTATGTTACTCCTTGGTTGAAGCTGAGCTAGATGAGTTGTGTGTGTGTGTCCTTCGGGGGTTGTAGAGCACTGCCCCCCACCCCATTTTGCCCGCAGCACCTTGATGAAGCCCACTGCCTTGCCTTCAGTCCTGGTTCCTGGGTCTGTACACTACTTCTCCCTCCCTTATTTCTGTCTTTGCATACCACCCAGAAAATACTTAGTGACTAAGAAACGTAAGGCTAGTAGTCATTATGAAGCATTCCATTTGATTCATTCAACATTCCATTACTAATTTGGCAGGTTATTGTGCGGCTTTGAATACATTTTATATAAACACACTTCCCATTTTCTCCTTAGTCACAGGCGTTGCTTCTTTATAGATACTCAGTGTGGTGTATGAGCTTTAGAATAAGAAGACAGTTGTCTACTTCTTGGGCTGTCTCAGTCCTTTCAATCAAGAGTATTTCATAGTCTCCAACTACACACATACGTTTTGGCTTAAAAATTGAATTTAAGGAGAATTCCTGTCCTTAAGGAGAATGAGAAATAAAACAAATGACAGTATAATTATGTGGAATAAAAAAAAAAATCTCGGGCTTCCCTGGTGGCGCAGTGGTTGCGCGTCCGCCTGCCGATGCAGGGGAACCGGGTTCGCGCCCCGGTCTGGGAGGATCCCACATGCCGCGGAGCGGCTGGGCCCGTGAGCCGTGGCCGCTGGGCCTGCGCGTCCGGAGCCTGTGCTCCGCAACGGGAGAGGCCGCAGCAGAGGGAGGCCCGCGTACCACAAAAAAAAAAAAAAAAAAAAAAAAAATCTCTCTATTGGAAGAAATAGTGACTGTGTTAGGTAAAATCTTGGAGAGCTTCCTTGAAGAAATTGGGTACTTACCCAGGTTTCGAAAGTTGGTGAGATTTTGCAGTCTGGGCACATGGAATGGGAAGTGTATGCTGAATGAGAGTGGAGAGAAGGTGTGTAAAACGCCGTGGGTGGAAGGGTGAGTCCCACAGCATCTTGGAACTAACATGTTGCTTTCTTTGGATTGGAATAGATAACCCGACCTGAGAAAGAATGCAAGTAGCTTATCAAGGGGGGGTGGGGGGAGAGAGAGAGAGAGAGAGAGAGATGGGAGGACCCCCCTTTAAGTGTATACTGTATATGAAGGCTTTGAGGAATAATTGAATATTTCTGACCAAGCAGAATATCAGAGAAACCATCAATGCAGTGTGCATCTGACTCATAAGGGGCCTACGTGATCCCTGTTCTTTGGGATGCTGCTGGGATTAACTGTCTCGGAAACCTTGCAGCTGTGACTAAACTGGCCATGCGTCACATGCCTGTGCTCTTGGTCATCTCCCAAGATGTCATCTATCTGCCTGTTCTCATACTTCTTCCTTCTTCCTTCTGACCTGGGATTGTCAGCCCGAGCTCCACTGCATCTGTCTTCTCAACCTGCACTGTCCCACTGTCCTTCTAGGGGCCCTGGACCTATCAAATTGCTGTCTTTTATTTGCCTCTATAGATTCTATATTAGGGCGGCTGAGACTTGCAGGAGAAAATGACACTACTGTACAGACAGGTATCAATAAATTTAGAGTTGCTACCCTCACTCAGGTGGCAAAACTTCTGGGCATTCCTCCTGTGCTTTCTTTGCCAGGCTGCTCGCCATCATTTCACATAGCATCTATTTCATATTCTTTCCACTAATCTCATATTTCTATCCTGCCCCCTCCCTCCTGCATCACTTTCCTGCTTCTCAGAGAGATACTTCTTCAGAGCTGAACTATTACCAATTTTGCCGGCACATCTAAACCCTGTGCCTCCACCCACTCTTTCCTCCTTCCTTCCTGTCTGCTTCTCCTCTGCAAGGCCAGTCCCACCTGCCCTACCATGGACCCTATCTCTTCTCACCCTCACAGGGACACTGACCTCTCTGTTATCATTTTGCTTTTCTGAATCTTCATCCTTGCCCTCTCTCCCAGATTCTTCCCTTCAGCATTCAAATCTTGTAGTGAACACCTATTGTTTTTCTGACTAGCATCCCTCCCTGCAGTCTACTCAAATGGTAACTCTGGGACCTGCAATTTAAATACAAGATACTCTTCCCTTTTTTGGCCACTGTTGATTGGTCCAGGAGTGGACACCTGACTCAAACTGGACCAATCATAGTTCTTCACCAGAATTCTATATTTGAAACGAAATCGTTTTTCTCTCTCTTTTGGTGGCTGGGAATTCAGAATGTGTATATTTTGGAAGTGTTTGGAATTGAATTCTGCTTGAGTATTGAAGAGTAGAAAAAAATAATAGAGAAGAATGAGGTAACGGAGACAGAGAGAGAGAGAATATGAATGAATGAATTTGAAAGAATTACAGCAGAGGGCCCAAAACAGCATTTCATGAGTTCTTTACAAGCAGTGATTGCCAGCCTTTTTCATGTCATGACCCACATACAATAGGATAATATCAATACTGCCCATTGAGGGAAATGAATAAGGCTGCGCTTATGGCTGGTGGGTACACCTGTGATCTGAGCACAGGTTAGGAAGCTGTATTCTACAGTGTTTGGGGACAGCACACCTTTAACCCACACCCAGGTGGGGTTACCCTGTTCCAGTGTCTGGTTCCAGGTCTTAGCTTGGGTCCTAGCCCGTGGGTCCTATGGGATACCCACATAACCTTCCCATGGATTCACTTCCTCCAGGCCGCCTTCCTGAACTCCCCACAGGCCTCCCCCATGTGCTCCAGTGCTCCAGTCCCCCATGGGACCTTGCACGCTGTACTCTAATTATCAGTGATTTTTCTCTATACCCCCTTGTACTTTGAGCCCCAGGAGGACAGGAAGCACATCTCCCTTTTCATCCCGAGAGCCCCAGTGCCTTAAGTGTAGTAAACATCTCTGGAATGAAGAAATTATGCTCTGCCCAGATAAAAAGATTAGGGAGAAGACTGTAATTGGAGCAAAGTCTTAGGTGTAAGATTCTTTTTTTCTAACAGAGACAACTTTGGGAGCCCTGGAAAGGAAAGTGCATGAGAACTGTTTCTTTTTTTTTTCTTTTTTTTTTTTTGTGGTATGCGGGCCTCCCTCTGTTGTGGCCTCTCCCGTTGCGGAGCACAGGCTCCGGACGTGCAGGCCCAGCGGCCATGGCTCACGGGCCCAGCCGCTCCGCGGCATGTGGGGTCCTCCCAGACCGGGGCGCGAACCCAGTTCCCCTGCATCGG
>NC_041227.1:96834244-96870700 GCF_002837175.3 Physeter macrocephalus | reverse complement strand
CGGCCATGGCCCACGGGCCCAGCCGCTCCGCGGCATGTGGGGTCCTGCCAGACCGGGGCGCGAACCCAGTTCCCCTGCATCGGCAGGCGGACGCGCAACCGCTGCGCCACCAGGGAAGCCCAGAACTGTTTCTTTTTGTCATTATCGATCTAGCAGTTCTGTCAGACTGAAATCTTTCAGTTTCCCATATTTTGACTTAAATTACGTATCTCAGTGTTCAAAGTGGAAAATAAGACTCAAACCATTTTCAGGATAACAGATCTCTTGTGAAAAAATGCCCTTAAAAACCCTAAGAAATAGTGTCCATCGACAGATGAATGCATAAAGAAGATGTGGCACATATATACAATGGAATATTACTCAGCCATAAAAAGAAACGAAATTGAGTTATTTGTAGTGAGGTGGATGGACCTAGAGTCTGTTATACAGAGTGAAGTAAGTCAGAAAGAGAAAAACAAATACCGTATGCTAACACATATATATGGAATCTAAAAAAAAAAATGGTTCTGATGAACCTAGGGGCAGGACAGGAATAAAGAAGCAGATGTAGAGAATGTACTTGAGGACATGGGGACGGGGAAGGGTAAGCTGGGACGAAGTGAGAGCAGCATTGACATATGTATATACTACCAAATGTAAAATAGATAGCTAGTGGGAAGCAGCTGCATAGCACAGGGAGATCAGCCGGGTGCTTTGTGACCACCTAGAGGGGTGGGATAGGGAGGGAGGGAGGGAGACGCAAGAGGGAGGGTATATGGGGATATGTGTATACGTATAGCTGATTCACTTTGTTATACAGCAGAAACTAACACAGCATTGTAAAGCAATTATACTCCAATAAAGATGTTAAAAAATAAAAAGCCCGAAGAATACATATGGATGTAACAAATATGGGCAGTTTCTCTGTTTTGTCCATTGGCAGAGTGATGTGTCCATTCTTGTTTATCAATACTGAAGAGTGCTCCGGGGCATAGTTTCTTTCTTATAGGGTGGACCTCCTTCCCTGGGTTCCCTTCATTCTCTCTCTTTCTCTGGAGGAAGCCTTTTAGCCCCAGTTTGCTGTCTATCACAGAATTTCCACGTTTACTGCTCCACTTTGCTTTGGTGTGAGAGAATCCATACTAGAACTGATTAGGTGAAGCCATACACAGATACAGTTTTGAAGCACCTGAGGCCTGCTTTAGGATCGTTTTCACTCCTTTGGTTCTTCGCCCCCAGTAGTATGGCTTATAATTATTTCGGTAAAACTCCAGCATGCTTTGAATTCTGGTCAAAGTTTTTTTCTTTTTTCACTTCTTGGCTTTTGGAAAAATAAGGTTCTTTCTTCATTGGGACCTAGGCATACCTGTATTTAATACTGGAGTTTAAAACGTCCATCTGGCTCTCTCCAAACAGCTTGGTCTGCCTTCTTGGCTTAAACCTTAGTCCTTTTTGTTTTTGCTTCCTTTTGGCTTTTGGCATTTCCTGTGGTTTTGGTCAAGATTAAGACTCTCCTGTCCTGCCTCTCCCCCTTCATTTTTGTTTTGCTAACAACCATGCATAACCACATAACCTTTCCATAGAGTCAGTTCTTCCAAGCTGCCTTCCTGAACCCCCCCAGATGCCTCTTGCACCCTGTACTCTGTCTAATTATTTTTCTCTACTCCCTGTTGTATCATGAGCCCCAGGAGGACAGGAAGCACGTCTCCCTTTTCATCCTGATAACCCCAGTGCCTTGAGTGAAGTAAACATCTTTGGAATGAAGTAATTACGCTCTGCCCAGATAAAAAGATTAAGGAAGTCTTATGTTCCAAAAATATATGATGAAAGGAGATACATGGTTTAGCAGCAGTTATTTAAAAACCATAGGGAAAATGATACATAGAGTTGTCATTCTTCATAAGTTCATTTAAACATTTAATATCATTTCAAATAAAGTCACAGTTGGATTGGAATGGAGTCAGGTGTACAGGAGGGAGCTTGGCTAAATAATTTCAGTATTAATCTGGAAAAATAAATATGTCATAGTAGCATAGAAAGTTTGAAAAAGAAGTACTGAGTCAGGACTTAATTCTACTGCTGGTACCCTAGGTAGGCTCCTTGGCTGTTCTCTTGACGTCTAGTAAATGATTTTTTCATCCCCTCATAGCCAAAGTGGTCTTTCTAAACCACGTATCCAAAGTGGTCTTTCTAAAATGCATATCTGAACACTTTGCTCCATGATTAAACCCTTGAGTGGCTTCCCTTGCCCTCAGGATAAAGTACAAAATCATTTTTAAAGTCTTGCATGATCTTGCCTTTGATACTTCTTCAGCCTCAGCTCTCACCACACTCCTCTTCCCACCCCATGCCCCACTTCCAGTGCCCTTTTCTCTTTCACTTCCCGATCTTTTCAACAGGCTTTCTGCTCGACCGTAAGACATCACCTCCTCCAGGAACCGTGTCCTCATTCCCCACGTCCAGGTTGGGGGCCCCTCAGCTCCCTGTGCATCTCCTATCACATGCATCGCACTCTGTTGTCACCGCCTGTTGACTTGTCTTCGTCCTCCCACTAGTCTGTACATGCCATAAGGACAGGAACCAGGTGTGTGCCTTCACCATTTTAACCTTAGGATCTAACACAATTCAGGGGCTGAATGAATATTAGTCAAATGAAATAATTATAAGGCTACAAGAATGGAAACAATATAGTTGTATTGTAAGAATTGACAGGCAAATTGGTGGAACTGAAAAGAGCCCAGAAAGAGATGATCACCTGTATAAAAAATTTAATAAGCGATAAAGTATGCATCATAAATCCAAAGAAGGAAGGAATATTTGTTTGATAAATGGTACTTCCACAGCTGGTTATCAGTATAAGAAAAGATAAGATTTAGAGATAAGTCCACTACAGTACTGCCCAAAAGGTTGCTAAGGGACTAAAGAGTTAAATAGTTTTAAAAATAGAAGAAAATGGATGTGAATATTTATAGAGAAATACTCATATTTATAGGGAATATTGTAGGGAGAAGACATTCCTAAGCTTGGATGTGATCAGAGATTTGACTACATAAAACTTTTAGACGCACAAAGCACATTACATCTTGGGGAATGATTGCAGTAAATAAAATAAAATAAAATTATATTAAAATAGTATGGAAAAGGAAAAGCAAAGCAAAGCTTAATACCTTGAGTGAATGAGAAGAACTCTAAAGACTCCAGTAGATAAATGCACACACACAAAATGAACAGACCATTTGCAAAAGTGAAAAATAAATGGCTAAACAAAAATATTTTCAATTTCACTGGTAGTCATAGAACCAAATATTAAAACAATAAAATACTAAATTTTTTTTCTATCAAACTGGAAAAGATTTTTTTTTTTAAAGCCAGGGTCAATGAGGACATGGTGAGCAGGTATTCTCATGCACTGTTGAGTATCAGTATCAATTGATAAAATTCTTTCTGAAGCAGTTTGGCTCTGTCTGTCAATACCAAATGGTCATATGCATTGATTCAGTAATTCTACTTCTGTGAATCTAGGTTAAGGAAAAGTATTTAGATACAGATAAAGCTTTAAAAGTTGGTAATCAACAAGTTTGATTACAGCAAAAATTAGAAATAATCTAAATATCCAGCAATAGGAAAATAGTTAAATGCTGACATATCTAATTGATAGAATAATACATAACTATTAAAAGTGAATATGAGCCACATTTGGAAAAAGATTTTTGCAATACATATATTTGACAAAAGACTCATAGCCAGAACATGTAAAGAACTCCTACAAAAAAAATAAATAAAAATAAAAAATAAAAATAACCAAATGATCAGTAAACACTTGAAAAGTCCACAGTATCATTGTACATCAGGGAAGTGCAAGCTAAAAACCGCAAAATAGCATTACGTGTTCATCAGAGTGGTTCAAATTTAAAAGACGTGACAAAAATCAAATGTTGGTGAGGGCATGAAGCAGCTGGAACTGTTACCTATTGCTATGAAGACTATAAATTAATTCAGTCACTTTGGAAAACTCTTTGGCAATGTCTCCTCAGGTTAGATATATACCTGTCCTATGACCCAGCAGTTCGACTCCCAGGTAGATAAATGCACACACACAAAATGAACAGACCATTTGCAAAAGTGAGAAATAAATTCATTCAGGAGAATGAATTCATATGTCTACCAAAAGACATATGCATGGTTGTTCAAAGCAGCTTTATTCAAACTAGCCGAAAACTGGAAACAACCCATGTGATCATAAGAACAGGAGCATGGATTAATAAACTGTTTTAGGTGAGGTTAATTGAAGAGTGGTAACTACGACAAAGCAAGCAATAGTCATTTGGTTTTAGGGGCCACCATTCTAAAGGGTTATAAATAACCTAGAACCTATTCAGAAGAAGCACAACCAGGAAGGTAGAGAGAATCCAGGTTGTGATATATGAAAGAAGGCTGAAAGAACTGGTCATGGTTCTCTGGGAGAAGAAATACCCAGGAGGATCTGACGGCTGTTTGCAAATTAGAAAGGCATTCGTGTGACAAAGTGTGTGTTGGGGGTGAGAAGGGTAAGCTGGGACAAAGTGAGGGAGTGGCATGGACACATATACACCACCAAACGTAAAATAGATGCTAGTGGGAAGCAGCCGCATAGCACTGGGAGATCAGCTCGGTGCTTTGTGACCACTTAGAGGGGTGGGATAGGGAGGGTGGGAGGGAGACACAAGATTGAGGGGATATGGGGATATATGTATACTTATAGCTGATTGACTTTGTTATACAGCAGCAACTAACACACCATTGTAAAGCAATTATGCTCCAATAAAGACGTTTAAAAAAAGAAAAGTGTGCTGTGTTCTCTGTGGTTTCAAGCAGAAGCAGTATCAACAGGTAACGGCCATTCCAGGGAACCAGTTTCAAGGCTGTGTAAGAAAACTCTGTGGCAATTGTATTCGTTCATTTATTCAAGACATTGATCGAGTGCTTTTCTGTTGTAGGTGTTCTGCCTAGCCTAGAGTTTGGAAAATAAGTAACATGTGGTCCCTTCAGTGAGCTTGTGTAGTGACAAAGGAAGCTCTGCAAACAATAACAGATAATGTCCTCAGTGCTGTGATAGAAGTAGGAACAGAGTGTTAGGAGAGCATAGAGGAGAGAAGCATTCTCTTCTGCAGGGAATTGGAGGAGGTAACCTTTTAGTGGAGCATTGAATGATGGGTTAATCAGTGTTTGCTAAGGAGCCAGGCAGGGAATGGTATCCGGGGCAAAAAACCAGAGCTGTGTTGGATGAACCTACCCAGGTATGTTGGGACTAGATTGTTCAGGACTTTGTAAGCAATGAGAAGTGATTGAAGAAATTTAGGAAAGGGAATGCAATGGTGTTTTTGTGGGGGGGCAGTAACTCCAGCCACATTGTGTGAGACAGACCGGATGGGGGGAGACTGGTAGCAAGATGCTAGTTGGGGGAATAATACTGCACTTCTCAGGAAGCAGACTGAAGGCTGGGGAATTGAGTGATGGAGGAGCTAGAGGCTTTGACTGTGTATGACACATTCCTGAGGTAGACTCGAGAGGTCTTGATGACAGATTGGTTCACTGGTTTAGAAGGTAAGGGAGAAAAACAAATCGTGGGTGATTCACAGGTTGCCATCTTGGGAAATGGGGCCTGCTGACCCTGACCTTATCTACAGACACCTTTTGATCATGGTTGCAGGGACAGGGGAGTAGGTACCTTCACTTGACTGTCACCTTCATGAGGGCAGGTACTGATCTGCTGTTTTCCCAGTGACAGTGACCCTGAATGAGTGAACAGGTTGCCTCCCAAAGGGTCCTACTAAATTGGTGGCAATTCTTGGACTTCTGTCTTTTGTACTTAATTACTATTGATCAGGTTAAACATGATATCAAATATTATTAAAGTTTGGAAAGCTGACTGATTTGTTTATTCACCACATGCTGACTGAGTGCCTGCTGTATGCCAGACACCGTTCTTGGCTCCGGAGGAAACAGAAGAGACAAAATCCATGCTTTCATGGAGTTTTTATTCTGTGGGGGGGGGGCGGGTAGAAGGAGATGTAGTCAGAGCTGAGGGTGGATTGGAGTCAGAAGGCTGATGGAAAGGTGTGGCATTTTTCTGAGCTGAGAAGCCTTGGCGGGTTTGAGCAGAGAAAGGACATGACCTGAATTACATGGTAACAGAATCACTCGAGCTGCTGTGAACTGAACAGACGGAAGAGGAAGCAAGGGCAGAGGCAGGGAAGCCGTGCAGGGGCCGTGCGGTAATCCAGGTGAGAGGGATGATGGTGTGGACCAGGATGGCAGCAGCAGAGGCGGGGAGAAGTTGGATTCTGGGTATAGTTGGAAGATAGGTATTGCTGACGGATCAGGTGTGGGGTGTAGAGAGAGGATGGGGCAGGCTCAGGATACCAGGAGCTCCGTTTGAACATGTTACGTTTGAAATGCCCAACACACATCCAAGTAGAGATGCTAAGTAGGCAGTTGGATAGACTGTTTTGAGGTTCAGGGGAGGAGCCAGGCTGGGGAGAGAAATACTGTGAGTGTAGTTTATGATTTGAACACCCACGACTCAGGGGAGTGCCGTACACAACACTACTTTAGAATCATGTAAAGGTCCCTTGGGAAGATTTCAGATTATGTTTTGTAGGCACAAAAACATTTTATAGTGATAGATCAGGTAAATTAAGCTGCTACCTTGTACCCAAGTTAAAAGTTATTTGCATTTTAAAAACAGTGCCTTCTTAAATCACGTATAACTTCTTTACATTTGCTTTTTAGTTTTACTTTATTTTTTAAATAAACATGCCTCTTAAGTCAGTAAAATTGGTGACATTAACAATTTTTTGTGTGTGCAGCCACCTTTACTCTAAACATCCGTTCCTTTCTTTTTTCTTTTTTTTTTTTTTTTTTTTGGCCACGGCATGCAGGATCTTAGTTCCCTGACCAGGAATCGAACCTGTGCCCCCTGCGGTGGAAGTGTGGAGTTCTAACCACTGGACCGCCAAGGAATTCCCCCATTCCTTTCCTGTCTTGCTTTGCCCTTCTCATTGATGTGTGTTCACAGAGTGAAAGTTAATTTTAACAAATGTATAATATAATTAGGAAATAATGCAGAGTATACCAGACTTAATTCCCTAATTTGTGAATGGTAGCTATAAGCAGATTGGGAGCTATAAGTCATATTTAAGCTAAGCTTTTTTTTTTATAGCTAAACACTTTATAATATATAAACACTGATATTCTATTTACTGTAGCATTACTTTGAGGCCCCTGAATAGTACTTAACTTGAGTAAGGAATTATGAAGAGTAGCCATCTTGATACAGTGGTATAAAATGAGGATTTGTTTGTTAGTGAAATCTTTTCCCTTTCTTTTAATATTTAGTCTCACACGCAATTAATTCGCGTTTATTAAGTGTATCTGTTACTGGAAAGCATTTGGCCCCGTCTGGGGTTGGGGTGGTTGCCTCAGACACCACCTGAAAAGGTAAATAGATTGAGTTGGTGAAAGCGTGGGACTTTATTCATTCTTTCTTCTAAGCCTACTATGTCTCAGGCATTTCATTTCATCTGGTAGGTGTTAGATGTAGAGAAGCTAAAGATACTCTGGAAACAGAACACAGTACAGTAGAAGTACTCTGATAGGGGAAAATAGAGTCGAAAAGCAATGAGAGGCAGCCCCAAAGGACCCTGCTCAGCTTCACATCAGTGATGTAACGACAGGAGCTGACACTCATGTAACAGTATGTGTGACACACAGTGTAAACCCATTACATGTATCAGCTCTGAACAGCAGCCCTACTGAGGTTGGTGCTCTATCTCCATTTGCACTTGTGGAAACTGAGACAGAGATGTAACTTGCTCAAGTTCACAGCCAAATGGTAGAGCCAGGATTTGACTAGGCAGGTGTCACTCTCGAGTACTTCCTTCCTGCCAGGCACTGTGCTGAATGCCTTATATACATTCATCTAGTGAATCTTATACCCCACGGAGACGATCGTAACCCCCATTTTTATACCTGAGGCTGCAGAAGCTTAGAGAGGCAACTACCCAAAATCACACAGCTAGACTAGGGCTCAAGTCCGGCTCAGAATCTGTGCCACTGCATTCATTGCCACAGCTAGAAAAAGTCAAGAGGTGGTGAAAGATGCCTTGCATTTATGTGTAGTGACAGTAGCATGCCTAGTTACCTGATCAAGCAATTCAAATCCCAGGAGAGGAAAGCAGCAGGTCAACATGAAATTATGTCAATATTTGTTTAAGAATAATACATAAACCTAAGTAAAAATACCCCAACGTAAGTTATTTTAAGTGTGTAAAAAAGAAAAAAGTAATCAAGTTCTCTGGGGCACAGATTGAGTTAATAAATGCAATACAGTTTTCTTGTTTTAACTGCACACAGTTCTGGTTATTATTTTGCATTGCATCAATAATTAATTATTGTTTTTTCCTTATTTACTTAGAATTGAGCATATGTTACATTGTAATTGATCCTAAGCCTTCATTTTAAAAACAAATTAGTAGACGCCTGATGATCACATTCCTCTTTAAACAGATATTTTAATGGAATTACTGAGTATTTCATTATCTGAAAGCACTTAATTCTCTATCAGCATGGGTTCTCCTAAGCAATGTTCACACATTAGTTCGAACGAGAGTGAAAGAAATTCCATCTGTGAAGATTTCCCTGGGTGTCATTAGTAGAGAGTACCCTTTATAGATTTCCTGCAGTAAAAATTCGGCATGCTCTAACACAGAAAAAAAAAGCAAAAAGCAGTTTCTTTTTTCTCCCAGTGAATATTATATGCTTTGAAAAAATGTTACTCTCTTTCTCAGCAGAATTTGGAAGCATTTTCTGATTAGATTAACACTACCAAAATTGCTGCTTAGAACTGTGCCAAATTCTATTTTCTTTTTAATTTGTGACACTTTCTTCTCTCTGTATATTGATCACAAGTCAGTAATATATTTAGTAAAACCTCGTCTTTCCCTGCCTTTTGCTCTCACATTAGTATCTTTTAAAACCGTTTTCTTTTGTTGTAGAAAATAGAAATTGAGTATTAGGAAAAAGAAAAAAAAAACCCTGTAATTCTTCCATTTAGTGATAACCAGTCTTAATATTTTGTTTATCTGCGCAGACTTTTTCCTGCATATAGATACAGATATACAGGTAAGAGAAATGCCTATGTGATTTTTAAAAATAAAAATGGATTCCTACCATAAATAGGTATGACTGTATCTTTCATTTATTGCTTTTTAAAACTTTTTCCTTTGTCAGTAGGTAATGTCTCTTCAGCATTATCTTTATCAGCTTCATACTCTGTTTCAAAGCCTTGCCTCTGCCTACCCTGCTTTTAGTCATCCCCACTTTAATCCAATGATAGCAGTTCCTGGGGGTCCTCGGCTGTTATGCATTTTTAGTTTTAAATGATAACTAAGTTGTGATAATGCCATCTTCATTGGATGGAGAATTTTGCTTTAATGATGAATATCTTGATTTAAATGCTACCATTTTCTTTATTTACCCCAGTTATTTAGAACACTGTTGAGGTCAGAGTAAAATTTATTTCATGCAAGCTAAAATAGATACTGTAATCAATTCACTTCATTCCTAGGAGACTGTCCCAGGCCTTTATTTGGAGCCTTTTTTCTCTCTAACTTTACATATGACTCTAGAGCTAAATAAATACCCTAGAAATTAGGGGCTTCACTTACCCAGAAAATTTGATGACATTGTAATTAAAGTAACTACACCTATTAAGTCAACTCTTTTATCCTTAGAAGAAATGTTTGTTTGATTGATGATAAGGGGGATGTGTTGACCTTTTGATGATGAGTCCTGTGCTCACCTTTTCATTACCCCTTTGCAAATTCCCCAAGGCAGGTATTCCATCGTCTGTGTCTCTGTCTCTCTCTTCCTTTCCTCATTTGTTTTTTTTTTTTTAAAATAAACATGAGATCATGTTCCTTCTCCTACCAAGTGATAGAACAGGGGTCCAACCTCAGGAATGATGGCAAAGCCCATGGTTTTAGGATTCATGCAGGGTGTACCTATATGTATAATTCAAAGCGGAAAAAATACTTTTGATTTGGGATAAACACAGTTTTACCATTCGTTTGAAAAATAGGTATGTCTGATGTTCTGATAAACACCAGCCCTCCCTCCCACAAAAAAGGGCATAAAAGTGCCCCAAGAAGACCTTTCTCAAAGATGCCCTTGAGAGATCCAGTTTCCCTGTTCAGTGTCTGCCCAGCTCCTCCCTGTGAGTCGACTCTCTTTTGCAACTATTTCAGGATCTCATCTTAAAAGTAAATGTTTTGTAGTTTATTTTGGCATCCACCAGAGCATATTTTCCTTCTATCATTTCCATTTTTACTCCTGCTTTACTGTGTCCTGCTTGTGTGGAACGGAGGCTGCGCAGCTCAGGAAGCCCTGAGCCTTGGAGTCAGACCTGGGCTTGCCTCCTACCTCCGTTATTTACTAGGAGAGTGTGGCTTCAAGCAAGTCTACCCAACTTGCATGCGCCTCAGTTTTCAAGGCAGTCAAATTGGAATATAATAATGCGGAATCAATAGAACGCATAATACAGGATACAACCCCAGAGAGTCACTGTGACCTTCAATTGAGAAAAATGCATAGAAAGTAGCAACTTGCCTCTCAGCACAAAGTAAGGACTCAAAACTTAGCTCTTAAACCCCTTGTGCTCCTTTAAGTAATATGAAGTCATTGATCTTGCTCAGTGGCTTACACTGCCCATTCCCCTGTCCCCCTGCCTCCACCCCCGTCCTGCCCTTGAATACAGAATTAAAGAGAACACTGGAATGTGGCATACCACTGCCAAGGGTCTACTCATGCTCTGATGGACTCATCCACATATGCACCTGTTTCCTGTCTTCTCGTGTGAATAACACACAAGAATGAAAACAGTTTGATTTACTTACACAAAACAATTACCTCTTACCCAGAGCCTTTCTGGTAAATGACACCTGCCATTTGTATTACTGGCTTCCACGTCAGCTGGATCACTGGAGGCCTGAACTTGAAGTGTTTTCCAGTGTGCATTTAGCCTCTCCCAAGTTCAGTGTTTTGTTCTTTGTCCAGTATTTAACGGTTAGTGATCGTGTGCTTTCGCCAGTGGTATGGTTCTGACTTGGTAAGAGTTATCTTTTTGATGCTTTATAATGACATCCCTTTTTTCCCTTGTTGAAAATGTAGTTAATAAGTGAGGATAGGCATCATCTTTTACCTGCAAACCAGACTTCTGAAAATATTTTGCAGATATTTGCTTAAATGAGAGTTTCGTTTTAAGCTCACTTTTTCCTCATTGCCTTGGCATGAAAGACAATTCCTTGTGTACATAGTCACTGACTAACTGTTTTGTGGGCTGTAGATTCTAGAGAGGATCTAGAATCTACTAAAGTTTAGTCTTTAAACTTAATGATGTTTTTTTTTTCTACTTTGTGTGTGTGTGTGTGTGTGTGTGTGTGTGTACACATTAGTTGACTACATCGTAGGTTGGAAATATAGAGAAGTAAGGAAAAGCTTTTGTTTTTCAAAAACAATGACATGCCTCCTACTCAATTTTTATTGTGGTAAAATAAACATAAATTGTATCATCTTTACCCTTTTGAATGTATATTTCAGTGGCATTAAGTACATTCACATTATGTATAGCCCTCCCCACTATCCATCTCTGGACCATTCTCATCACCCCAAACCGAAACTCTGTACCCATTCATCACTGACCCCCCTCAGCCCCAACTCATCGCACCCTACCCCCGTCCCTGGCAACCACTCTACTTTCTGGCTCTAGGAATTTGACCATTCTAGGGACCTCATGTAAGTGGAATTTGACAATATTTATCCTTTTGTGATTGGCTTATTTCACTCAGCATAATATTTTCAAGGTTCATCCATGTTGTAGCGTGTGTCAGAATTTCATTCCTTTTTACAGTTAATTTATTATTATTATTATTTTTTATTTTTGGCTGCGTTGGGTCTTCGTTGCTGCATGCAGGCTTTCTCTAGTTGCGGGCAAGCGGGGGCTACTCTTGGTTGTGGTGCGTGGGCTTCTCATTGCGTTGGCTTCTCTTGCTGTGGAGTACGGGCTCTAGGTGCGCCAGGCTCAGTAGTTGTGGCTCGCGGGCTCTAGGGCGCAGGCTCAGTAGTTGTGGCGCACGGGCTTAGTTGCTCCGTGGTATGTGACATCTTCCCGGACCAGGGCTCGAACCCGTGTCCCCTACGTTGGCAGGTGGATTCTTAACCACTGGACCACCAGGGAAGTCCCTCATTCCTTTTTAAGGTTGAATAATATTCCATTGTATATACACCACATTTTGTTTCTCCATTCGTTTGGGTTATTTCCCCCTTTTGGCTGTTATGAATAATGCTGCTATGAACACTGCTGTGCAGATATCTGAGTTCCTGCTTTCAGGTCTTTTGGGTGTGTACCTAGAGATGGAATTGCTGGATCATATGGTAATTCTGTGTTTAATTGTTTGGGAAACCACCATACTGTCTTCCACAACTGGTTGTACCACTTTACATTCCCATGGTTCCTAATAAAATATAGACTTAAAAAAATTTTTTTTAATAAATAATGTTGTGGTCTTTCCAACAATGGTCTTATCCGAATTGAGCAGGAAATCATGGAACGGCATGAGAAATGCATAACTAAATATTGCACTTTTTCATGTTTCCTCAAGATAATTTTATGTCCATCAAATTAGTTTACTGTTTGGTACGAGTTGTCTTCTGTTCAGGTAGAAATTTTCTACTATCGCAATAGTGTGGAAGATCTAGTGCGCACTGTGTTCTAACTCAGCCCAGGATTTTTGGTATCCTAGGTGGTATCACCTAGGCAGATTGCATTGTGTCCAGTTTTATTAAATATCAAGTTTCGATAGATTTCAGATTTTAATAGTAGCAAAAAACAATTACTGAAGGGATGCACATTTTTCTACAGGTAACTTTTCAAGCCATAGATTTACTCATTTGTCACTAAATATTTAAGTTTCTATTCTTTCTAAGGCAATAAGATGGTGTTAAAGAAAAAAGTACTCAAGGGCACTTGTTAAAGCACAGTAAGGAAGACTTTATTCAAATGGGGTGCACACTGTCTCATAGGGACCACCCCTGCAGTGGGATTTTACAGTGGGTGGAGAGATTGGGCTCAACCCTAAAAACAGCATGGAAATGTAGGAATTTTTAGCCAAGGAGCAGGGTGGGTGTCAGTGGATGGAAAATTACTGAGAGGAGACATTAGGAGTAAGGGGGGTTCTGGCTAAACAGATGTAACAGAATTCTTGCTGGAAACAGGCCGGGGTGATCAGACATCAGTGAGGGGGCTGGCGGGGCATGGAGGGTGAGGAACCTGATCAGGTATTGAGGGTGGGGCGTTCTGGTTAACCTGACTTAGAAAGGTTCTTGCTAAAACTAGATTTTGCAAGGAAGTGCACAGATGCTGCCTAGGAAAGGCTTCAGGAGCCTGATTGGTTTGGTCAAGCAGGGGATCTTTGTCATTGGCTATTGTAACTGAAGTATCCCTAAACATTTTTCCACGTATGTCTAAAAGCATTTATGTCAGCCAACTTTTATTGACTTGCTGTGTGCCAGGCTCTGTGCTCAATGGGTTGGGATGGGGATGCTGATTACAGACAAGTCCTTATGGTAAGTTCTGTGAAAGGGGAAGTACAGAGTATCTGGGGAGTGGGTGGGAGTAAGCAAGCTACCTAAGATTTGGACATGAGAGGAGAACGTATCACCAAGATCCCTAAAAGACCTCAAAATTCTTCAGGAAATATACTCTCCCTTGAGTAGTCGACTCCCAGGATAAAGTAACAATAAACATTGTCATAGCATTTTAACATCATCTCTCGTTTGTAAAATGAGTATTCTGTTAAGAAAGCAGCAATTATGCTCAGGCTATTAAAATACCAATAGAGTTTCAAAACTCTATGAATATGAGCATGTTACTGTACTTAAAGAAAATTCACCCTGAAATAAGGAATAACCTGCATTATAAAGTAGTGTATTTTATGGAAAAATTTCCCCTGGTTTTACTGAGATATAATTGACATATAACATTGTATTAGTTTGAAGTATACAACATAACGATTTGGTATATGTAATACCGTCAAATGATTACCACAATAAGTTTAGTTACCAACTGTTACCTCATGCAGTTAGTTCTTTTCCTCATGATGACAGCTGTTAAGATCTACTCTCTCAGCAACTTTCAAATATATAATACAGGATTGTTAACTATAGTCATTATGCTGTACATTACATCTTCAGAGTGTATTTATCTTATAACTGGAAGTTTGTACCTTTTGACCATCTTCACTCATTTCTCCCACCATGTACCCCCTGCCTCTGGCAGCTACTAATCTGTTTCCTGTTTCTATGAGTTAAGGATTTTTTTTTAGATTCCACATGTAAGTGGGGTCATACAATATTTGTCCTTTTCTGTCTGACTTATTTCACTTAGCACAGTGCCTTCAAGGTATGTGTGTGTATATATCGATATATACACACACATACCACACATACACACACATACACACATACCACATTTTCTTTATCCATTCATCCACTGATGGATACTTGGTTATTTTCATATCTTGGCTCTTATAAGTAGTGATTCATTGAACACAGGGGTGCAGATAGCTCTTCAAGAGGGTGATTTCGTCTCCTTTGGAATTGCTGGATCATATGTTAGTTCTGTTTTTAATTTTTTGAGGCACCTCCATACTTTTTTCCATAGTGGCTGCACCAGTTTACATTCCCATTAACAGTGCACAAGGCCTCCCTTTTTCCACATCCTTGCCAACACTTATTACCTCTTGTCTTTTTGATGATAGCCATTCTAACAGGTGTGAGGTGATAGCTCATTGTGGTTTTGATGTGCATTTCTCTTATGATTAGTGGTGTTGAACACCTTTCCACGTACCTGTTAGCCATTTGTATGTCTTCTTGGGAAATAACTATTCAGTTTCCCAGCCCATTTTTAAGTTGGATTACTTGGTTCTTTGCTATGGAATTGAATGAGTTACTTATGTATTTTGGATGTTAGCCCCTTATCAGACATATGACTTGCAAATATTTTCTCCTATTCCATACATTGCCTTTTCATTCTGTTGATGGTTTTCTTTGCTGTGCAGAAGCTTTTTAGTTTGATGTAATCTCACTTATTTATTTTTGCTTTAGTTGTCTTTGCTTTTGGTGTCAAATCCGAAACAATCATCGCCAAGACCAGTGTCAAGGAGCTTACCCCCTGTGTTTTCTTCTAGGAGTTTTATGGTTTCATATCTTACATTTGAGTTGATTTTTGTATATGTTGAAAGATGCAGGGGTCCACTTTCATTATTTTGCATGTGGCTGTCCAGTTTTCCCAATCACCATTTATTGAAGAGACTGTCCTTTGCTCATTATATATTTTTGGCTCTTTTGTTTTAAATTAATTGACCATATATATGCATGGGTTTATTTCTGGGCTCTATATCCTGTACCATTGATCTGTGTGTCTGTTTTTATGCCAACATCATACCATTTTGATAACTATAGCTTTGTAATATAGTAGTATTCTGTTAAGGAAGCAGCAGTTAACTTCCATCATGCTCAGGCAATTAAAAATATCAATAGAGTTTCAAAACTCTGTGAATATGCGTATGTTAGCTTAATTAAAATTCATCCTGAGATAAGAAATAAACTGTGTTACAGAGTAATGTAATATGGATATTTTTGTTTTAATAGTATTCAATACTTCATTTGGGTGTGAAAATGTTCCACACACAGCTAAATAAGCTCAACAAGTATTTCTAATGTCACAGTTTTCAAGTAAGCCACAGCTGAGATGTAACAAAGATATGCTGTTCTTTGGATAAATGTTCTCTTCGAGTTAATTTGTTTTACATCTTAGTTACTTTTAATTTGGTTTACTTTTTTATCCTTATTTTCTTTTTAATTATTAAAGGAAAACATCTTTCCAACAAGCCAAAGTAAATGAAGTAAAATGTGAAATTTCCCCCCTTCCCTCTCCTCCCCCAATGCTACTTCCCCAGAGTAAACACTGGAAGTTTGGTGTATCTCTTTCCAGAGCATGCAAACATTTGGACAACTAACTAGTTACATATATAAGAGGTGGGAGAGAGTAAGGGAGGAAGAAGAGAAGGGAGAGAGATTGTGTGTTTGTGCACAGGCATGTATACACACATGTATAGTTTCAACTTAAAAAATAATATAATGTTGTATGGAATTAAATCTACATAAGAACAAACAAAATTTTAACAGGGACCATGCCATAATAGTGTTCTATAGTGTGGTTCTTTTTCCATTTAATACAATGTGTCCTTAACCTCTTTCGGTGTTAACTGTATTGGATTCTGCCTCACTCTTTCCACTGGCCACTCATATGTCATTGTTTGGATGGAATCATTTTCCTAGTCATGATAGTTTGTGAAGTGTTGGCATTACAAGCATACTGCAGTGAGTATCCTTGTGTATGTATTTTTGCACACTTGGGCTAGTATTTCTATAGGATAGATGCCCAGAAATGTGATTGCTGAGCCCTTTGTATATGCACATATTCATCATTTAAAGCTCTTTGATGCAGTTTACCAAACTGCTCTCTCAAATACTTGTACCTGTTAACCAAAAACCTTATCCCTTTAACACTCGAGTTTACAATTGTAAACAGCTTTTGCTAATCTAAGGTGAAAAATGCTATGTCATTATTTCATGGTACATTCCTGCATTGTTATGTTGAGTATCTTTTCCTAGATGTATTAGCTATTTTTATTCTCAAAGTGCCTATTTTTATTAGAGTATTTGTTGTATTCTTATTGATTTTAATAACTTTTTAAATATTACTCCTCTCTACTGCATAAGTTGGGAATATTTTTCATTGTTCTTTTAACTTTGTGTGTAGTAACTCTTGACAAATGAAAGTTTTTAATATTTATATAGTCAAATCTATCAACTGTTTCCTTTATGGCCTCTGGGTTTGGTATCATGATAATAAAGACCCTTCCAAATCCAAGATTATGAAAATATTCATCTACTTCTATCTGTTCATTTATTACATTAAATTGTGAATACATTTGCAATTTATTTTTGTGTAAGATACAAAAGATCTAATTTTGTTTCAGCATAGAGGTTCACTGGTCCCAAAGCAATTTATTGAATAACTTTATTCTTTATTCATTATTTAGAAATACCACGTTTTTCTTATGAATGGAGTTCCTTTCATTGAGCTACCTGTCTTGCTAGGAGGCAGTTTTGTGTAGTGAGTTAGGCCAGAGCACCAGCTCTGGAGGAAGAGGTCCTGGGTCAAACCTGAGCCATCACCTACTGGCTGTGTGACTGTAGACAACGATGCAATCTTCCTAAATCCCAGTTTTGTCATCTGGAAAATAGGGGTGGTATCCTGGCTACTCTGCAGGGTTGTGAGGATTAAATGAGCTAATACATGTAAAGCACTTACAGCAGTGGTTGACACGTGCCACACCGGACAAACAGTGTTATTGTGACTACCCTAACTATGATTACCTACCCTTTATGCTGCGTTTTCCTGTGTGAAAGGATACAGATCTCTTTATTGTTCTTTACTTTTCCAAAGTTGAACTTTAAAGCCAGCTTTTCAAGTTCCAAAATGAAAGTTCATTAAGATTTCAAGCGTGATTGCATTAAGTTTGTAAATTCAATTTTGGGAGAATTGGTACCAGTTTTCAGAGTTGCTTTGTTCCAACGAGTCACTTGTGTTCAGCCTATAGTTTGCTTTTACTTTGTGATCATTCTGAGTCTTGCTTTAGATGTTTTTATATGATCCTTTATTGATATGACAGATATGTTTGGTCTTAGTTCTATCTTAATTTGTGTAATTTTTTTTTTTGCTTTTAATACTTCTTAAATAGTTTTTAACCCCAGATTCCGTGTTTGCCTTGCTTTGTGTTGTGTGTTATTTTCCTTCTGATAATTTGTACATTTATAGTTAGTTTTTAGTGGTCTTTCTTCCTGTAGTTATCTTTGTGACTACAACTTTACGTTGCCCCTCTCCTGTTCATCACCCAATTTTTTTTTTTTTTTTTTTTTTTTTTTTGTGGTATGCGGGCCTCCCTCTGCTGCGGCCTCTCCCGTTGCGGGGCACAGGCTCCGGACGCGCAGGCTCAGCGGCCATGGCTCACGGGCCCAGCCGCTCCGCGGCATGTGGGATCCTCCCAGACCGGGGCGCGAACCCGGTTCCCCTGCATCGGCAGGCGGACGCGCAACCACTGCGCCACCAGGGAAGCCCCCATCACCCAATTTTTGATTAGTTATATTACAATTAGTCATTTTTCTAGTGATAGTTCAGTTAGGATTGTGTTTGGTTTTTATGGAGTAGAACTCCCACATCAGTGGCCTCACCAGGTAGGGGTTTATTTTCCTCATAAAATGAACAGTGCAGAGGTCAGCGGTCAGGCTGGTTTCATAGCTACCCGGTGTCATCAGCATCCCTGGCTCTTGGTGCCCTCCCCCACGCTAGCCTCGCTTTTGTGCCCATGCTTGCCTTAGAGTGGAATGCTGGTTGCTCCACCTCCAACCTCTCATCTGCATTCTAGATGGGAAGGAAAAAGAGGAAAAGGGAAAGGGGTGCCTGCACGGGAGAGGCAGAACTTTCCTAGAAACCCTCCACTGTGTCTCACTGACCAGAACTACGTTGCGCCGTCATCCCCTGGCTGTCCTCCTGGCTGGGAGGGTGAGTGTGGTTAACGGGGCCTGATGCCTCCCTGAACCAAATCGTGGTTCTGTTGGTCAGGAAGGAAGGTGATAGGACATCGAATAGGCAGTTAGCTCTGTAGGGCGCAGTATGCGTTTGCATCTTTAAATAGTAACCCGTTATCTTCTCATAACTTAGACTGTGAGCTGTGAACGGTACCTGCAGACGCCCGACGGGGAAGATGAAGTCAGAATATTTAAACGAACTTCTACCTTTTTTCCTCTCCTGCATTTTGTTAATGATATTACTGTTTTTAATGCACATTAACACTTTTTTACCACATTGTCATGCGTCCACTCATGAATCCAGCCCTTGCCTCCCGCCCTTTGGCTTCCCCTCAGCCCCGGTTGATGTGGCTCCTCTCTAAGTGTCTTCAGAATGGACTCTTGCGAGCATTTCCATTCCTGCACTTTTCCAAATCCCTGCGTGATGCCTTTATACGGAAGGGATGGTTTGGGTGATAAAGTTCCCCTGTCGTACTTTCTGTTCTGTGCAGTCATTGCTGTGCTGTTGTCTGAGGTTGAATATTACTGAAAGTCTGAGGCTTTTGCCTAATTTTTCTCTTGCGAGTCACCATGGCCTGATTTTTTTTTCTTGTTTTAATGTTGATGGAATTATTTTGTTGCTCTTGTATCTTTGAAGCACAGTAACTTCACTCCGATATGTCCTGGTGTTCGTTCATCTCTATTAGTTTACCTTAGAACATATTTAGCCCTTCAGTGCTTTCAAACGACCTCTTGAATTTCTTGAATTCTCCTTTGGAGGCTTTTCATTTCTTTGTTCTTCAGAGATACCAATGAG
The DNA here is from genome assembly GCF_002837175.3 of Physeter macrocephalus. Classification (NCBI taxonomy): domain Eukaryota; kingdom Metazoa; phylum Chordata; class Mammalia; order Artiodactyla; family Physeteridae; genus Physeter; species Physeter macrocephalus. The sequence goes on along the minus strand of NC_041227.1, from coordinate 96,851,172 downwards.
GGGTATGTTGATTCTCCACGGCCTCCCCCTATATCTATTATTTTCTCTCAAATCCTTTTGTTTTCCATTGCATTTTCTCACTTTTCTCAAGCTTGTCTTCCTTAGCCTCAGATGCCTTTTCAGCAGGGTCTTTGCTCCTTTTCGTTGTTTCCAGTGTGACCTTTTTTATGTGATGACTTTTACTCTTCCTTTTCTCTCTGAGTGCCGCTAGCTCATTTTTTTCCACCTTTAGTTGTTGTATCATTTCTTTTCTCTTTTGAGCTGTTTTAAGCTCTTGTTTCATAAAGCCTTTTAAGATTACCTGTAACAAACTACCACAAACTAGTGGTAAACAACAAAGATTTATTATAGTTCTGGGGGTCAGAAGTCTGACGTGGGTGTCACTGGGCCGCAATCAAGGTGTCGGCAGGGCTGGTTCCTCTCCGGAGGTTCTGGAGGAGAATCCCTGTTTTCTCACCTTTTTCGGCTCCTAGAGGCTGAACATACTCCTCGCCTGGGGTCCTCTCCCTCCACCTTCAAAGTCGGCAAAGCCCTTCCCACATCAAATAGAACTGACCTTCTGACCTTCCGTTAGTCACATCTCCCTCTAACTCTGATTTTTGTGCCTCTCTCTCATTTTTAAGGACCCTGGTGATTCCATTAGCCCCACCCGGGTAATCTGTGATCATCTCCCTATTTTAAAGTTAGCTGATTAGCAACCTTCCTTCCCCTTTGCCATGTAAGGTGACAGATTCACAGGGGTTATAGGACCTGGACGTTTTTGGGGGTAAGAGTGAGGCATAATTCTGCCTACCAGAAAGATCATGTTAAAAGTAATGTCTTTGCTCACAGACGTAGAGATCAGACTTGGGTTGCCAAGGGGGAGGGAGGGAAGGGAGAGGGACGGAGTGGAAATTGGGGGTTGGTAGGTGCAAACTATTACATGTAGAATGGATAAACAACAAGGTCCTACTGTAGAGCACGGGGAACTATATCCAGTCTCCTGGGATAAACCATAATGGAAAAGAATATTTAAAAAATGAATGCCTATATGTGTAAAACTGAGTCACTTTGCTGTACAGCAGAGATTGGTACAACATTGTAAATCAACTATACTTCAGGTAAAAAGTAAAAAATAGGTAATATCTTTGGCCACGATTTTTTACCTGGTCTTGCAAAATTACGGTATATATCCTTTTTTCATTTCCCACATACGTATTCCTTTTCCCTTTCTCCCTCCCTCCCCCCGGTATTTTTTAGAAGTACTTCTATGTTTGTTCTTAAATAAGAGGAGTTTTTCTTTGACCCAGGCTGTTCGTGTGAGCCACGGGTTGGAGAATAAGCTACCATAGCTGGTACTTTGAATTTAGATCTGTCCATGGAAACTCAGTTCTAAGGCAGGACCTGATTTTCCCGGATCCATAGGGAAGCCCCCTCTTAATCAGGGGTGTGTATTTGTTCGTGTGTATGCACGTGTGGCAGGGGAGGTGACTTAGTTTTATTTCTCTTCAGCTGACAGGCTCCTGGCCCCCCTTATTTCTCTACCACAGTATTACTCTTACCTGACTTGTAATTCTTAAAGACAAGTTTCAGTTAGTTAGTTGATTTTGAAATATTCCTAGAAGACAGACAATGAAAGGGATGGTTATACTAGACGTATGAATTAATTAAGTATGCCTGCCTCCCACCTACACCCTTTTTAAGAGTAACCACTCTCTACAGCCTGGCCGAGCGGAGGCTGTGTTTTGAGCCCTTGGGTCCCCCTGCTTCCCTCCACCCTCACCCTGCTGCAGCTGGGATAGGACTTGATCCAGAGACGGCCAACCTGTGGTCTTACCAACAACCCATGGCTTGATTCAGAGAGTGTAACTCAACCCGTTTTAAGCACTACGTATATTATCTAGGCTCACATTCAAGCTCAGCCAGTTACTAGTCGGGTAACCCTGAGCACCTCACTCAGGGTTCACTATGCCCCGGTTTCCTTTCTGTAAAATATTAGATCCTATATAATGTTTTGAGAATTAAAAATAGTTAATTTACTTAAAGTTCATACAGCGGGGTCTGGCTCATACTCAGAGCTGCATAAATGGTGGCCATTCTTATTATTCTACTGGGAATTTGGAATTAGGAAACTGAATGACTATGAGAGTCACCAGTAGAAACGAAAGCTGGCATGTCAGGGGACAGAGCAGAGTGCCTCCCTCCCTTGACGGAGTCATTTTCTTCCTGAGGCATCTGCTGAAAGCACGGGCAGTTCCCTGCAGAAGGGGACACATGCACACGTGAATGTACACCAAGTCAAGGTGGAAAGCGCCTCATCTAGAGAAGGAAGGGAAGGGCTCTGGCAAGTCAAAGCCACGTGCAGGTCAGATTCATGAAGGAACAGAAACACATCAGAGCAAGGGAGCTGTTTCATAAAGGGCGGAGGTGGACTGAGTGAGCAGAGAGAAACAGGAGCTGGGAGACACCCCTCAGTTCCCGGTCCCTCGATTTCTCCCCCAGGCTTCCCCTGAGACCCCTGCCCTTCTCCTCGCTGACCTGGACCTAAACACGCTGGCTCACTCTCAACATCTTGCAACCAAATTAGCCGGACAGAAGCAATGATGACGCTGACCTAAACACGATGAAGAATCACTGCCGTGTCATCTCAGATTGCTTGTAGCCAACGTTACGAACATTTTCCTGTGGTGTGATCCTATCGACAGCCAGTGCTCGCTGAATAAAGTGAATAACCAGCTGCCGCAACTTTTCAACGACTGCCGACTTCCTTTTTCGTAGGTTGCACACGTTCCCGGAGTATCCTATTTTGTAATACTCCAGTTTAAGGAAAAAGCAAGGAAGAGGGTGACATCAGCCTCTTCAGTCGAATTCTTTTTTAATTTTGGTTAATCTTCACAAGTTTTTGAACTGAAAATGGGGCAGAACTTCATAAGGTTTTTGGAGCTGGAAAGGATTTTAAAGATTTTCTAGTCTCACTGCTTTTCGGAGTAAAGGAAACTGGACCCAGTATCACATTGCACACCCCACCTCCTCCAGTACTCACAACACCCGTGTGTGGTACAGTACCCTCCCTTTACAGATGAGGACACAGGCTTGGAGAGGTGAACTCCTTACCCGAGATCAAAGATACAACAAGTGGTGGAACTAGGAGTTGAACCCAGGTCTTTCTGACTACAGAGCATGTTAGAAATGCCTCTGTGAGCGCTAAAGCTCGGGCTAGAGAAGAGCGAGGCTTTTATTTTACATTTCCTTCCCTCTACGTGGTCTTTCTTTCAACGTCTCTTCCAGAAAAGAAGGCCAGAAATGTACAGTCCCCGCATTTTAACCCACGAGCTAGAAGGGTCTTGAACGGAGCGATCGACCACCTGCCTCCAAAGCAGCGAAGTATCCACCAGTTAGAAATCTTCCTACTGATCTGGAACTGCTGGTGCAGATGTATCCAACCTCCCTCCCATACAGAGGCCCTCACGTGGAACCACAGCCAGGCGGCGCTAGGGGCGATGGTCAGAGACTGCTGGGGGCCTCAGTGTCCAGTCTGAGCATGACCTGAGTCGTATTTGATGACAGATTACTTGCAGGAGGCAGGAGTGGTTAAGAGCTCTGGCTCTAAAAGTAGGCTGCTTCCATGAATCCCAGCTCTTCTGTTTGATGCTTTTGATGCTTGTGTGACCTTGAACCAGAATCTGCTGCTTTTCAAAGTCGTGGTTTCTTTATCCATAACAGAAGGGGTATGTTATACATTGGATTGTTGCGAGGGTGAAGTGCAATCCTGTACATAAACCACTTCACACAGGGCCTGCCGTAGTCATGCTCAACAGATGCTGGCCATCATTATACCCCTCGAAAGCAGTGTGCAGAAACAGCAAGGAAGAGGTGACATCAGCCTCTCGCTAGAATCCTCTTTTATTTTGGTTAATTTTTTTAAGTTTTCGAACTTGAAACAAGTAACTTTTTAGGCTTTTATAGCTGGGAAGGATTACTTTCCTTGAAAGTGGTTACTTGAAAATGGCAACTCCTGTGTTGAGCTTACAAGACCAATTTTTAAAACTGCAGTCATGGGCTTCCCTGGTGGCGCAGTGGTTGAGAATCCGCCTGCCGATGCAGGGGACACGGGTTCGGGTCCTGGTCTGGGAGGATCCCACATGCCGCGGAGCAACTGGGCCCGTGAGCCACAACTACTGAGCCTGCGCATCTGGAGCCTGTGCTCCGCAACAAGAGAGGCCGCGACAGTGAGAGGCCCGGGCACCGCGACGAAGAGTGGCCCCCTCTCGCCACAACTAGAGAAAGCCCTCGCACAGAAACGAAGACCCAGCACAGCAAAAATAAATAAATTAATTAATAAACTCCTACCCCCTATGCCTTCTTTACAAAGAACAAAACAAAACTGTAGTCATGTTATGAGTATAAAATATTCAATTCAAAATGCAGAAGGTGTACATATATTTTATGACTGTAATGAAGAGAGGTAGAAATATGTTCTTGCTCTGAGTTTTTTTGGTTGCTAAACCATTAAATAATATGGCTGTGGTTTTCCTGATCCTCAGCAGAATAAGGAAGCTTTAGTGCCTATAACTTTTTGGGCTGAAAAAATTTTATAGATTTTTTAATGCATTCTTATAACATTACTATGAAGTGGCTAGCAGGTGAATACTATTTTTATTTTATTTATAACAATATATCAATATTCGATTTTAAACAATAACTCAAAATTCTCTTCTGGTTCACTACCCAGATGAATAATTTTTAAATATTTTTTGTTCTCATAGACTACATGATTTGTGTTGGGCCATAGTGATTTTTCTAGTTTCCTAGACATTTCCATGTACAGTGGAAGTCTTGGTTTGCACAGTGTACTACCAATTAATGTATAAATTGTGCCAGTGTACAATTTATTATCGTGCAATGTACTTATTGTACAAACTTACAAAATACAATAATGTGGGAACTTCTCTGGTGGCACAGTGGATAAGAATCCGCCTGCCAGTGCAGGGGACACGGGTTCGATCCCTGGTCTGGGAAGATCCCACATGCCACGTAGCAAATAAGCCCGTGTGCCACAACTACTGAGCCTGCGCTCTGGAGCCCATGAGCCACAACTACTGAAGCCCACGCACCTAGAGCCCGTGCTCCGCAACAAGAGAAGCCACCTCAGTGAGAAGCCTGCGCACTGCAACGAAGAGTAGCCCCCGCTCGCCGCAACTAGAGAAAGCCTGCGTGCAGCAATGAAGACCCAACGTAGCCAAAAATAAATAAAATTAAATCTTAAAAAAAAAAAAATACAATAATGTACAATTTACCATTAGGTGATTTTTGGGGGCAGAGTTACACATAAATTTGAGAGGCTGACATTTGACAGGTACAAAAAACCACATGCATTTGGAATCATAATAAGTTGACCTGGAAGGGAATTTAGAAATGATTCCAGACTAGTACCTCATTAAATAGAAAATTGAGGCACAAATAATTGCTTATCTAAGTTACAAAGATGAGTTGTGATCGTTTCTCCTTTCCAAAAATTTTTGTGCTGTGGCTTCTATGCCATTTGTCCTTCCCCTTTTTGTTAAAAATATTAATTAAAAAAATTATTTTAAAAATCCCCAAACAAGATAGTATTGTATTTGAAGAAGAAAGGCTGAATCCTCTTTTTATGATCAAGATGGATTAGCGTTTTGATAGTGCATTTTCCGGGAGTTTTCTACAGTGTCTGCAGTTAAGAGCATCCATCTATTAGCTTTAGACCACTTTTTAAATATGAAACAATATCTAAAGCAGAACTAACTCATGGTCCACTAATTGCAAATAAATAGTATAAGTATTTTCAAAGAAGAAATGCATTGAAGAGTTTTCCTCTCCTCTAGTATTTGAGGATACTGTTAAAGAATTGCAGTCTATTGCAAACTGGACTGGTTAGGATCACACCGCATTGTTTAAAATTTAGTTTTAATAGTGCTCCAGCAATCAAATGGGGAGAAACCAAAAGAAGTATTAAAATGATTTCAGAGCTCAAGACCAGAAGTAATAATATCGGGCTAAGTTTCCAGTCTTTCCTACCACAGCCCGTCCTGCTCCTTTGGTCTGGAACATTCTTTTTTTAGTTTAGTTTTGTTTTTGTTTTTGTTTTGGCCTGCGCAGCTTGCAGGATCTTAGTTCCCCGATCAGGGATCGAACTCGAGTCCTTGGCAGTGAAAGCGCGGAGTCCTAACCACTGAACCGCCAGGGAGTTCCCTGGTCTGGAACAATTCTTAACCTTCTTCCGCACCTGTCTAACCCTTATTTATCCTTCAGGGTCCTGCTTTCATCTCAGTGGAAACTTCCCTAAACCAGTGAGGTCTCAGGTTAAATGCTATGTTAGCATTCTGCTCTCCTTCATATCTCTAATTTATCTGGATTGTAATAATAGGGTTATTCGTAGTTTTTTTTTAAAAAACTGTGTTCCTCACTTGACTGTAAGTTCTGTCAGCTCAGGAACCAAATGTCTTTTTTACTGCTACACGCTTCGTGAAAAGCATCATGCTAGATGCATAGACATCCTCCATAAATATTTATTGACTAATGGATGAATGGATTCCTTGTTTAGGATGTTGTAGCAAAAGAGATGTTGAGAGGACTCAGCTGGCTGCTTCACACAGGCCTTCAGGTCACGTTCATTGCTACTAGGTCACTGTGAGTAAAGGATTTGGTTAGGTTTGCAAGCCCAGAAATTTACTTTGATCATTTTGATTATCAGATTCATTTGTAAACAAACTCACAAGAAGCTAGTTTGTGTGCCAGAATACAACTTTTCAGTTTACAGTAGGGAATGTACCCAAGAACTGGGCCTTACAATCTGTGCTGGTGTGGCCGAGACAGTAATCACTGAATAACCTTGTACTTTTTTTTTTTTTTTTTAAATATTTATTTATTTATTTGGCTGTGCTGGTCTTAGTTGCGGCATGCAGGACCTTCGTTGCCGTGTGCGAGATCTTGTAGTTGCAGCATGTGGGCTCTTAGTTGCGGCATGCATGCAGGATCTAGTTCCCTGACCAGGGATTGGACCCTTGCCCCCTGCATTGGGAGTGTGGAGTCTTAACCGCTGGACCATCAGTGAATAACTTTGTACTTCTCCACATTTCCCAGCCTGGCCTGCTGTTAGGTTGGGACTGCATAACTGGAACTGACCGGTGGTTTCTGAGCCAAGGTGATAGATGTTAACTCTGGGGCCCAGGTAGTTAGAGCTGATGTGGTTTCTTCATTTCTTTCTCCTCTGCCATGGCAGCTAAGCCATGTGTTCTAGTTGGCAAGTCTGCAAGATGGAAGAGGACTGGCTGACCAGGATGGGACTTAAATGAGCAAGAAATAAACCTCAGTGTTAGTCACTGAGATTTCAGCGGTTTATGTGTTACCATAACATAGCCTAGTATTACCTTGATGAATACATTAGAAACTTTCTCTTGGTTTATAAATTTCCATTCAGAGAAACAAATTATAAACATGAAGATTGTTTCTTGGGAAAAACCTCCATATTTGGATCTTACCTGTTCCCTTGAGCTTGAACTACCTCAGGCGATAACTATGCTTTATATCAAAATGATGAGCATAAGAGCTAACAAATGAAAATGTAAAACATCCAAGTAATTCATAGCCCGTAACTGGGATTTTGTAGTACTTTAGAAGTCATGTTGCTGATTCCTACTGAAGCACAAGTTTGGCATGTTTCTTCCACTGTAATATTTTTGGTCTCTTCTTGGTAAATAAGAAAAAATCCAGGTTGAAATGAGCAACTGCTATATATCAAGATCTTAGAAATCATCTCTTTTTTCCTACATTCCTTCAGTTTTTGTATTCCACAACTCTTTTAGTAGCAGCTTATGCCGTAATGTGGGTCTCTTACAGGGTAGTATTTTTCATAAAGTATTTTTTTCAATAGGATTATATTTGAGTACTGGAATTCCAGTTCTCTTTGAGATACTGTTAGGCTTTGCCACTTTGCAAAGATGAATGAGTCAGATGCCTTGTCCTCAGAATTTTCCCATCTGTGACAGAGACTGCTCACTGTTCACCAAAACTTGTTTCCTCTTCTTTATGGGCACACCCTCCCTTGCAATTCCATGTCTCGTGTGACCGAGTTCTCGCCAGTGGAACTTCTGAGGTCCAGCCACTTACAAGCCTAGCTCATAAAAGCCTCCCGCGTGTGAGTCTTCATTCTCTGCCCACTTCCGCATCGATGCCCACCTGACCTGGAAGTCTTGAGCTGAAGATGGAAGAGTTTCTGTGAAACAATTCACTATATGACTGCCAAGAGCAAACGCCCGCTCCCTCTCCCCAGAAACATTTGTGTTGGACTAATGTGTGAATAACAAACTTCTCTTGTTAAGCCACTGGCAGTTTGAATTTATTATTGCAACTAACATCACCCTAAGGCAGCATTTCATAGCTAACACAGCACTTGCAGGGTAAATATTGAACATTTCAAGAGTGATGAACTTATGTCTTAATTTGTAATGTAACTTAGAAGAAACAAAGGTTTCATTTTAAAATAATCTGCTGGTTTTCACTCTTTCATTATTCCAGATGACTTGGCTCTTCCTAAAACAGCCAACTAATGGCTACTCTGATTAAGTGGCCCTTTGTTTATCCTCCTTCCTCTCACACCATTTTATAAGGTCACATTCTGTGTTTACAAATCCAGGGAGCATTTACTCTTACTTACAAGTGCAGTAGAAAAAAGAGAAGGAATACATTTAAAATGTCAACACAAAAGTGTAATTTACGTGGCTGAGGCAGACTCTGGCAGGTCACTTTTCTAAAAGTGTCGCTGCCTTGAGAAATTTACCAACATGTAAAAGCTGCGCTGTGTGCAGCCTTCCACCTAATGCCCAAGCCAGAAATCTGGTTATTCTTGACTCATCTCTCTTTTTTTAACCATCTCCACCCCCATCTCGTCAGTCACCAGATGAGGTCGGTTCCGTTTCCTAAGTGTCTTTTGAATCTGTCTCCCACCGTGTTCTAGTTTAGGTCTCTATTAAGGGTCCCATGGATGCAGTTTCTCCCAACTGGCCTCCTAGTTGTCACCTGTCTTAATACTTCCATGCCATAGCCAGAATTCGCTTTCTGAAATGCAGAACTCAACACCTATGCCTCTGTGTTGAAATCCTTCAGTGACTCTCCCTTTGGGGATAAAGCCTGAACTTAACGGGACTTGCAAGGCCCTGTGTCATCAGTGATTAGTTCTCCTATCTTCTCTCTCACTGGCTTTCCTTCCCTTTACCTGCACTATCTTTTCGTGTGCCCTGTGCTCCAACCTTACGGAACTTCTTTTCTTTAAACATACCTTCCTCTGTCTTAAGCTTCTCAGCCTTTGTTCCTGCTGTGACCTCTGGGTGGAGCACTGCTTTCCCACCACCCCGTCTGTATCCCCTGGTCATGCCTACCCATCCTTTAGTTCTCAACTTAGATGTTACTTCTTGGATCACCTTCTCAGATCCTCAAGGTCTGGGTTAACTGCCCTTCATTTGTACTCCAATATCACCCTGCATTTTCTCTATCGTGATAGCTCCTGTGCCGTATTTTCTACTTACTTGTTTGTATACCCTGCAAAGCTGTCCGGAGGATCTCAGGCCATGATTATATGGATGACCATTGTACATAAGCCCATAGCACACTGTGTAACACAATAAACACTTGGATAAATGAGTAATAGGAACCCAGTCTTTTTCAGATTTGTCCACAAAGTGATATTTGAGGATATAATAAAGGTGACTAAACTTAGTGCCAGAATATCTTTCCAAATATTGGGAAATCATTGGTGCTGAAGACCAGTTACAGGAGAGATGATTGATTCTGGATACACTTTGAATGTTGAACTAATAGGATTTGCAGATGGATTTGCTGATGGATGTAAAGGGCTCTATGCTTATAAATTATATTTGCTTGGTGAAATTGTTCATGAAAAGATGGTGTCACGATTCTGGTTAAGGTAATTGTGAGGATTAAATGGTATAAAGTTTCTACTAGCCTAGTGCTTGGCATTTGGGTAGGTATTCAGTAAATACTATTTTCCTATTTGTAAGTTTTCCTATTTGTAAGTGACTTAGTATCTTGTGAAGACCAGAAAGTGAAATGCATTGTAGCAGCTCCTCAGCCAAAGCGTGCATCGGGTGTCGTTGGCGTCCAGCCTCTGCCTGCACCTCTGCGTCCTCTCTCTTGTCCTGTACAGCCTGTCCACAGGCTGTCTCGGGGCCAGAACCTCGCCCCTGACCTGGGACTCTGGTTGTCTCCCCAGCTTCCTCACTTTCAGAGTTTGTGACTGTTAAATCTCACTCTTTCCCTCCAGATGAAACTGCTCCTTTTAAAGTTTTATGCTTTGTCTTTACTTCTCTGATTACTGCTCATTACGACTCCACTCTTTTCCCTTCCTGTGATTTAAGCGTAGGTAACGTGGCATAAAGAGCTGAGCGTTTACTCTGTCGTCAGCCAGCTGGGTTTGAACTGCGGCACTAATACCCACCACCTTTGTAACCTTTGGCAACTTACTAAACCTCTCTGGTCCTCATTTCTGCCATATGTAAAGTAGGGATGGAAACTTCCATTGTTGTGAGTTGTGAGGCTAAGTGAGAGATTCTTTTAATACATTTGGAATGGGGCCTAGCCCATAAGAAGCACTGAATAATTGTTAGCCGTCGTTAGTCATAATCACACCTGGTGACTGCAGCTACTCTGATGTAACTGGAAATGTCACTTCTGTACTTGAATCTCCTCTCCTCTCCTCTCCCCCATTCTCATCCTTTGATCTTGTTTCCACTTGGATGTCCCACAATAAACTCAAACTCAGTATTCATAGCTAAGCTTATCAAGCTGTTATCTGTAGCAGGATGCTTTGGCTACAAGTCACAGAAAACCCAAATAAAAGTGGCTTATAAACAACGAGGGAAGTTATTTCTCTCCTATAACCAGAAGTCTGGCGGTAAGATAGATCCAAGTTGGTTAACCCAGTTGCTCAACCCTGTCCTCAGAGACCCAGGTCCTTTCCATTCCCTCAGCAATTTCACTGATCCTTTTCAGCTGGCTCCCCTCACCTCAAGATGAAAATCCAGGAACCGTGTACAACACTCTAAAAGGATTTCTCCCTCATCTTCCGCTCAGATCAAGGAGACTTTCCTAATCTGATCACTGACAAGGGGATTGGAATCAGATCAAGGAGACTTTCCTAATCTGATCACTGACAAGGGGATTGGAATTCCCAGTTTCAGCTTGCTAACCAAGATCCGTTTTCCTGGAGCTGGGGAGAGGATTCCATTCCCTGAGCCGACTGAGGGTGTGTGTGGCGGGAATGGGGGTACGGGGGGTGGGACGCTGAACCCCTGTACAGAATCAGGGCTCTGCTGGCAAAGAAGGAGGGTTGGGGGATGGATTTGGGTAGAGAGCATACAGAGTCTGCTACCGTGTTTGAAATATGTCATACTTAGAGGGGAAAAAAATCTAAAACTGAAGAATTGGGAGTCACCATTGAAGTCAGGAAAACTAGGTAGTAGGTATTGTAGAAAATCAAGTCAGACCGGGGAGTGAGGCTGGAGCAGAGGGGATGGATTTGAGAGACGCGTCTGGCATCCTCAGTGACTGGCATATAGGGATAAGGAAGAAGGGCCTCATTTGCTTTCCAGTTTCTTCGTGGCTGAGTGGATTACCGTTCATGGAGATGTGGAGAAGAACAGGATTTGCAGGCTTAATTGATAGGAGTTTAAGTTTCAAAGAGGTTGAGTCTGAGGTACCTGTGAGACAACCTAGTGGAAATATTCCATAGGCAGTTGGAAGAAATGTCTGAATTGGAAATATCGATTTCAAAATGCTGCTCTTTTGCTCCCCAAAGTTCTGCCTTTCCCCTTTCCTTCACTCTCGGTGCTGTTGCCCAGCATCAAGCCCTCCTCTTCCTTGATTGCCTGTCTCCGGTCAGTAGCCTTCTCCTAGGTCACAGCCTTCTCCCTCTCTTCTTAGGGAACCCATCCTCTCTTGGCGAAGCCATTGCTTCAACCACTGTGTGCCCAGGTTTCAGTGTAAGGATGGAAGTCAAGTAACCATCTGCCATTAAAATTAATTGAGAATTTACAAAGCCAAGTGATTGAGCTGACCTACTTTTTAAAAGGCCCATAGACATTATTAAATTACAAAAAAAAAAAAAAAGCAGCTCCCACACCAGAATACCTCTACAGTCATGCCCAGGAAATTGTGATAAGTGGACAGAGTTGTTTAAAGGCATATTAAAAGTTACAGTCTTACCTTATGGATCCCCCAGATTACAACCATGAAAATAGTGTTGGAAGTATCCACTTTCAGTTTGCTCTTTAGACCTAAATTAGCTGGGAAAATCAGCACATTCTGACAGAGGACACCCAACCATCTGTATCTTTACTGAGTGTGTGAACCCTGACCTTCAGGGTTTCCCATATCAACTCCTTGCCTGCTCCCTTCTGTTTCTCTTGCCAACAGCTCCCCAGCCTGCCTTTCTCAGCCTCACATCTGGTGTCCCAGCACTCTCCTCTCCAGCTTCCTCGCCCTTCGTATGCAATCCATCGTCACGTTGGTCCCTGGCACTGGTCACTACTTTCAGTGTCCTACCACGTCTCTGGAGTGTTTGCAGACACCTTTCAGCCACATCAGTCTCCTTGCTGTTTCCCGGTCAGACCTCTCCTCTCACCTGCACTGCTCTTGCTTCTTCCTGCCTGCCCTGTATTACCCTCATCCCTTACTTAGCCCATTTCCCTGGCCTTTGGGAGAGGAGAAGCGTTAAAGTAGTTTGGACCTGACACTGGGGCAGCTTGATCGCTGTGAATTTGTTTTGCAAATACTACATAGATTATGAGTTCACCTGACAATTATAGCTGGACCTCTTCCCTGAAGATAATGCAAAAGGCCTGCCCTAATATTAGCAGTTGTTATTATTGCTGTCACAAAAACACAGCATGAACGCCTCTTATTTTAAAGACAGCTGTGGAAGAGTGTGGGGAAACAGGCCCTCTCATGGAGAGGCAATTTAGAAATCTCTCTCAGAATCTACCCTAAATATACATATGTGCATGCGTATCTTTGTATATGCATATACATATAATCCATACAGAGCTATATAATTTTGCATATATATTCATATATTTGAAATCTCTCAGGATACGTATGAAATTGATAACATTGGTTATAGTCAGAGGAAGGCACTGGGATAGGGTGTGAGAGAGACTTTTCGTTGCATTCCTTTGTGTGCCTTTTGAATTTTGGTCATTGAAGTATTACTTATTTAAAACATTTTTAGTGTACTATTCTATGCCCAGCAATTCCACTTCAAGGAATTTATCCCACAGAAATATATGTATACGTGTTAGCAAAACTGCATGTAAAATAGTGTTAATGGTGACATGTCTATAGTAACAACAATAACAAAACTAGGAGCAACCTCAAAGTCCATCAGTAGGGGCTGGTGCATCAGTTACTACTTACCTGTACTGTTGTTTAGAAAAATGAGGTAGACTAATATGGAAAGGTTGCTGAATTAGGATGTGGTAGGGTATGCTGCAGTCACAAACAACCCCCAAGTCTCAGCAGCTTAGTGTAACAAAGGATTGGGTCTCACTCAAAGAAAACCTGTGGATCCAGGGGACTCTGCAGGCAGCCACTGAGCACTCAGCCTGCTTTGATCTTGTGGCTCTGCCTTCTCAAACACAAAGCTTCCTCAGTCACCAGGGTGGCGTGGACGCCACCTTCTCTGCTGGCCAGAGCTAATAGCCCGTTGGCCAGAGCTAATCACATGGCCTGCCTCACTGCAAGAGGGGCTGGCAGTGCGGGAGAACAGATGGAATGTTTGGGGTGCAGCCATCTTGGCCGTATCATTTAGAGTAGACTAATTTTAAAAAGCAATGTATAGATCAGGTTATATAGTGTGTGTGTATGTTTTATATGTTATACACACACACATATATATACACACACACATATATATATAATTTTATTTTAAAAATAAATGTATCTGGAGCGTAGGCACATAAAGTTTTCTGGAAGGATGTATAAGAAGTTATTAACAATAGGAACCTCTGAAGAGTGGGACTAAGGTTTCCTTGTTTGAATTTTTTTACCATTATTTTTAATATTTTCGATCTCACAAGAAAATGTTTAAACTGCCTTAAACACTATAGTGTAGTCTTTACCTTCTATTAATATATATTGAGAGTAGAATTAACAAATATTAATTTTTGTGGTTTTTTTCAATCCTGTCTAAATTGACTCCATGAAATGATTCCTGAAAAAAAATTTCAGTTTTGAGAGATCTGAATTGTACAACCGTTAATTTACCTTCAATGAAATTAGTTTAGAGCTCCAACATGTATGTGTGTACATAATATGAACAGAGTAGAGAGAATAGCAAAATCCACCTATATTTGTACTTCCTTGTGTTCTTTAGTTAAGCCTCACATTTGCCAGTTTTGTAAAATGGGAAATGCCCTTCACCATTTACTCTGTACCACTCCTTTCCTGAATATGCTAGAATTAAAGGGCAGGCAAAGAAATAAGCAATTCATTCATTGTGCACAAGCAGGGAACTGCCTTGCATCGCCTTGGAAAGCCAAATACCCAGCAAGCTATAAAAATACGGTAACAGATGACATAATCCTTACTCCTACGAGAAATATCTTAAAATACATTAATCTTTTGAGGCATGCAAAACACGAAGGTTCACTTTTACAGGTTAATGCCCTCTTTCTACAAAACCAGACATTTTCATTTATAGATGGAGTATATATTCAATGTACATTTAAAAAATACATTTAAACTCTGATTGAAAAACCAAACAGCATACCACCTTGGATGCAGTGGCCTTAGGTTCCTTTCACAGTCGGCATCTTCTGTCTCTCTTCAAACCCTCAGAGGACAAAGTAATCCCTGAAGGTGCCTATGGCCTGAAAAGAACAATGTGGTTTGAGCTTGTCTCTCTACCAGCGAGAGTCTCTGAAACCCCAGGAAAGAGCCTGCAGCCTCTGATATAGCTCTTCCAGATCAGGTCCGATGCCTATGCTTCTTTGCCCAACTCCTATCTTGATGTCCTTATGGACGGCCTTGACCAGGCTGAGACTGTCCTGTAAATGTTAGCTTTTTCTTTCAAATACGTCTTTTGATTTTGAAGTTATTTCTTTATGTGTAAATGCTGCCTTATTTTGATGTTTTTGTGGCTTTATTAGTTAGTCATCTCTGCCAGTAACACACCTCCCCATCAGTTGTGGCTCCAAAACCAGACTCAGTGTATGAGGGACTCATACCTCTCAGTGAACTTAGGACAAACTCTTTTGGTCGCCGTTTCTCTGGACCCACTTTCATCATTATCATTTGGTTCACTACGACTGCTACATTCAGAAAAGATGTGTCTTTTCTGGACAAAACAAAGGCTGTGAAGCTTATTTTGCTGAGGATTAGGCTTAAGTTAAATTAGATTAAAAATAAATAATACAAGGGGGGTGCCGTCAAGATGGCGGAGGAGTAAGACGTGGAGATCAGCTTCCTCCCCACAGATAAATCAAAACTACACCTACATGTGGAACAACTCCTACAGAACACCTACTGAACGCTGGCAGAAGACCTCAGACTTCCCGAAAGGCAAGAAACTCCCCACTTCCCCAGATGCCCTCAGGCGACCTACATGCAGAGGCGGGGCCAAATCCAAAGCTGAACCCCGGGAGCTGTGTGAACAAAGGAGAGAAAGGGAAATCTCTCCCAGCAGCCTCAGGAGCAGCGGACTAAATCTCCACAATCAACTTGAGGTACCCTGCATCTGTGGAATACCTGAATAGACAACGAATCATCCCAAAATTGAGGTGGTGGACTTTGGGAGCAACTGTAGACTTGGGGTTTACTTTCTGCATCTAATTTGTTTCTGGTTTTATGTTTATCTTAGTTTAGTATTTAGAGCTTATTTTCATAGGTAGATTTGTTTATTGATTTGGTTGCTCTCTTCCTTTTTAAAATTTTTTATATATATATGTATATTTTTTTCCTTTTTCTCTTTTTGTGAGTGTGTATGTGTATGCTTCTTTATGTGATTTTGTCTGTATAGCTTTGTTTTTGCCATTTGTCCTAGGGTTCTGACTGTCCTTTTTTTTTTTAATATAGTTTTTAGCGCTTGTAATCATTGGAGGATTTGTTTTTTGGTTTGGTTGCTCTCTTCTTTCTTTTTTTATTACTTTTTAATTTTTTATTTTTAATAATTTTTTTCTATTTTAATAACTTTATTTTATTTATTTACTTATTTATTTTTTTTTTGTTCTTTCTTTTTCTTTTTCTCTGTTTTCTTCTGAGCCATATGGCTGACAGGGTCTTGGTGCTCTGGCCAGGTGTCAGGCCTTAGCCTCTGAGGTGGGAGAGCTGAGTTCAGGACACTGGTCCACCAGAGACCTCCCAGCCCCACGTAATATCAAATGGCGAAAGCTCTCCCAGAGATCTCCATCTCCATACTAAGACCCAGCTCCACTCAACGACCAGCAAGCTACAGTGCTGGACACCCTATGCCAGACAACTAGCAAGACAGGAACACAACCCCACGCATTAGCAGAGAGGCTGCCTAAAATCATAATCAGGTCACAGACACCCCAAAACACACCACTGGACGTAGTCCTGCCCACCAGAAAGACAAGATCCAGCCTCATCCACAAGAACACAGGCACCAGTCCCCTCCACCAGGAAGCCTACACAACCCACTGAATCACCCTTACCCACTGGGAGCAGACACCAAAAACAATGGGAACCATGAAACTGCAGCCTGCGAAAAGGAGACGCCAAACACAGTAAGTCAAGCAAAATGAGAAGACAGAGAAATACACAGCGGGTGAAGGAGCAAGGTAGAAGCTGCGGCTGGGCCCGTGAGCCATGGCCACTGAGCCTGTGTGTCCGGAGCCTCTGCTCCGCAATGGGAGAGGCCACAACAGTGAGAAGCCCGTGTACTG
>NC_041227.1:96832269-96833879 GCF_002837175.3 Physeter macrocephalus | reverse complement strand
TGAGGCAGAAGAACGGATAAGTGACCTGGAAGATAAAATAGTGGAAATAACTACCACAGAGCAGAATAAAGAAGAAAGAATGAAAAGAATTGAGGGCAATCTCAGAGACCTCTGGGACAATATTAAACGCACCAAATTTGAATTATAAGGGTCCCAGAAGAAGAAGAGAAAATAAAAGGGAATGAGAAAATATTTGAAGAGATTATAGTTGAAAAATTCCCTAATATGGGTAAGGAAATAACCAAGTCCAGGAAGCACAGAGAGTCCCATACAGAATAAATCCAAGGAGAAACACGCCAAGACACATATTAATCAAAGTATCAAAAATTAAATACAGGGGTTTCTCTGGTGGTGCAGTGGTTAAGAATCCACCTGCCAATGTAGGAGACACGGGTTCGAGCCCTGGTCTGGGAAGATCCCACATGCTGCGGAGCAACTAAGCCCATGTGCCACAACTAGTGAACCTGCGTGCCACAACTACTGAAGCCTGTACTCCTAGAGCCTATGCTCCGCAACAAGAGAAGCCATGGCAATGAGAAGCCCATGCAAGGGAGAGTAGCCCCCCGCTCGCCACAATACTAGAGGAACCCTGCGCACAGCAACAAAGACCCAACGTAGCCAAAAATAAATAAATGAATAAATTCATTTAAAAAAACTAAATACAAAGAAAAAATATTAAAGGCAGCAAGGGAGAAGCAACAGTTAACATGCAATGGAATCCCCGTAAGGTTAACAGCTGGTCTTTCAGCAGAAACTCTGCAAGCCAGAAGGGAATGGCAGGACATATTTAAAGTGATGAAACGGAAAAACCTACAACCAACATTACTCTACCCAGCAAGGATCTCATTCAGATTTGACAGAGAAATTAAAACCTTTACAGATAAGCAAAAGCTAAGAGAATTCACCACCACCAAACCACCTCTACAACAAATGCTAAAGAAACTTCTCTAGGCAGGAAACACAAGAGATGGAAAACACTTACAATAACAAACCCAAAACAATTAAGAAAATGGTAATAGGAACATACATATCGATAATTACCTTAGATGTAAATGGATTAGGGATCAATCCAAGAAGAAGATACAACAATTGTAAATACTTATGCACCCAACATAGGAGCACCTCAATACATAATACAAATGGTAACAGCCATTAAAGGGGAGATCGACAGTAACACAGTCATAGTAGGGGACTTTAACACCCCACTTTCACCAATGGACAGATCATCCAAAATGAAAATAAATAAGGAAACAACAAGATTTAAATGATACATTACAGAAGATGGACTTAATTGATATTTATAGGATATTCCATCCAAAAACAGCAGATTACACTTTCTTCTCAAGTGCTCATGGAACATTCTCCAGGATAGATCGTATCTTGTGTGACAAATCAAGCCTTGGTAAATTTAAGAAAATTGAAATCGTATCAAGTATCTTTTCAGACCACAACGCTATGAGACTAGATATCAATTACAGGAAAAAGTCTGTAAAAAATACAAACACATGGATGCTAAACAGTACACTACTAAATAACCAAGAGGTCACTGAAGAAATCAAAGAGGAAATCAAAAAATACCTAGAAACAAATGACAATGAAAACACAACGAC
>NC_041227.1:96829319-96831140 GCF_002837175.3 Physeter macrocephalus | reverse complement strand
ACCATTAGCCAGACTCATCAAGAAAAAAAGGGAGAAGACTCAAATCAATAGAATTAGAAGTGAAAAAGGAGAAGTAACAGCTGACACTGCAGAAATACAAAGGATCATGAGAGATTACCACAAGCAGCTGTATGCCAATAAAATGGATAACCTGGAAGAAATGGATTAATTCTTAGAACACTCCCAAACTCATTGTACAAGGCCACCATCACCCTGATACCAAAACCAAAGATGGCCACAAAAAAAGAAAACTACAGGCCAACAGTTTGATGAACTAGATGAAAAACTGGTGAACGTAGATGCAAAAATCCTCAACAAAATACTAGCAAACAGAATCCAACAGCACATTAAAAGGATAATACACCATGATCAAGTGGGGTTTATCCCAGGAATGCAAGGATTCTTCAGTATACGCAGATCAACCAATGTGATACACCATATTAACAAATTGAAGGAGAAAAACCATATGATCATCTCAATAGATGCAGAAAAAGCTTTTGACAAAATTCAACACCCATTTATGATAAAAACCCTGCAGAAAGTAGGCATAGAGGGAACTTTCCTCAACATAATAAAGGCCATATATGACAAACCCACAGCCAGCATCGTTCTCAATGGTGAAAAACTGAAACCATTTCCACGGGGCTTCCCTGGTGGCGCAGTGGTTGCGCGTCCGCCTGCCGATGCAGGGGGACCGGGTTCGCGCCCCGGTCTGGGAGGATCCCACATGCCGCGGAGCGGCTGGGCCCGTGAGCCATGGCCGCTGGGCCTGCGCGTCCGGAGCCTGTGCTCCGCAACGGGAGAGGCCACAGCAGAGGGAGGCCCGCATACCACAAAAACAAAACAAAACAAAACTACAGTAATCAAGACAGTATGGTACTGGCACAAAAACAGAAATATAGATCAGTGGAACAGGATAGAAAGCCCAGAGATAAACCCACACACATATGGTCACCCTATCTTTGATAAAGGAGGCAAGAATATACAGTGCAGAAAAGACAGCCTGTTCAATATGTGGTGCTGGGGAAACTGGACAGCTACATGTAAAAGACTGAAATTAGAACACTCCCTAACACCATACACAAAAATAAACTCAAAATGGGTTAAAGACCTAAATGTAAGGCCAGACACTATCAAACTCTTAGAGGAAAACATAGGCAGAACACTCTATGACATAAATCACAGCAAGATCCTTTTTGACCCATCTCCTAGAGAAATGGAAATAAAAACAAAAGTAAACAAATGGGACCTAATGAAACTTAAAAGCTTTTGTACAGCAAAGGAAACCATGAACAAGATGAAAAGACAACCCTCAGAATGGGAGAAAATATTTGCAAACGAAGTAACTGACAAAGGATTAATCTCCAAAATATACAAGCAGCTCATGCAGCTCAATATCAGAAAAAACAACCCAATCCAAAAACGGGCAGAAGACCTAAATAGACATTTCTCCAAAGAAGACATACAGATTGCCAGCAAACACATGAAAGGATGCTCATCATCACTAATCATTAGAAAAATGCAAATCAAAACTATAATGAGGTATCACCTCATACTGGTCAGAATGGCCATCATCAAAATATCTACAAATAGTAAATACTGGAGAGGGTGTGGAGAAAAGGGAACCTTCCTGCACTGTTGGTGGGAATGTAAATTGATACAGCCACTATGGAGAACAGTATGGAGGGTCCTCAAAAAACTAAAAATAGAACTACCATACGACCCAGCAATCCTACTACCGGGCATATACCCTGAGAAAACCATAATTCAAAAAGAGTCATGTACCACAATGTTCACTGCAGCTCTATTTACAATAGCAGG
>NC_041227.1:96778018-96829082 GCF_002837175.3 Physeter macrocephalus | reverse complement strand
TGAGGACACGGGGAGGGGGAAGGGTAAGCTGGGACGAAGTGAGAGTGGCATGGACATATATACACACATTTACACCAAATGTAAAATAGATAGCTAGTGGGAAGCAGCTGCATTGGACAGGGAGATCAGCTTGGTGCTTTGTGTCACCTAGAGGGGTGGGATAGCGAGGGTAGGACGGAGATCCAAGAGGGGGGAGATATGGGGATGTATGTATACATATAACTGATTCACTTTGTTTTACAGCAGAAACTAACACACCATTGTAAAGCAATTATACTCCAATAAAGATGTTAAATAAATAATACAAATGTTACTTTCCTAACGTAGCTGATAGCGCTAAACTGTTTATTAAAAACCAGGCCTTATTCAAAATTGAAAGAATTATAAACATAGAAAGTAATAAAAATAAATACATGCTTACATTGCTGAGACTTTTATGTACTTTTGAGTTAGATTTTATAGACTGTTCCTAAGTATTACACATTGTAACTTGGTCCTGCCGTGGATGACGAATATCCAGCCTGGGTCATGCTCGACTACACCATAAGAGTTTAACAGCATCCAAAATGGTCTATACTTTGTTGAACAAAATGAGTTCACCGGTCTCACTCTTGGCTGTCACCGTAATGTCAAATTGCCATGAAGCGTTTCTGAATGCCCTCTGTTTCTGTACATACCACAGACCAAGCAACAAACAATTTACAGACTGGAACACTTGGAATAACACTTCTTGGAACTATTGGAGAATATAAGGAAATGTAGAAACACTTGAAATATTAAACAGCAATAAAAATTCTGTAGCTTAAAGGGTAATGAAAGAGTGGCCCCAGTGTAGCATCCAGTTCATTGACAAATAAGTTGTAGAGACAGTAAATCCTTAGTATCCAGTGAACAGAGAGATTTATTCAGGCTAGAGGTGGCAAGGAGAGAGCAGAGATGGTGGGACTTGAAACACTTTTTAAAGGATAATCAAATGTTTAAAAATACAATTCGGATCAATTTTATTTTAGTCATGGTAGTATCTTGATTAATTGAATTGTTCTGTAAGCCAAACAAACATTAGTCATACTAATTAGTAATATGTAAATACTGACTTTACTACATAAATCTTAATGTCAGCCTTTGAATGCAAAGGACACTTCCTTGCTCGTGTTCTTTTTTGAAAAAAAATAAATTAAAAGTCTTTGTTCTTTTGAATCATTACAAATTTCTTGGTAATTACTGTGTTTGAACCAGATTCTTTGTAAGTGAGAATACTCCGTAAGTTTCCTTTAAAAAGCTCTGCTTTGCAGATGTTGTTTTGTAATATGGGATCAATTCTTGCCAGCTCAATCTTCCTTTTTTATTTATCCTGCATGTAGTTTCTATCGCATCACTTCCTTTGCAAGGGAATTGACTACAGGATCCGAGGGTAGGGTCATTTTTTCATTGTTTTTGCACAGTGTCTATTACCTATTTATGGAATTATAACTTTCTGTTAGTCATCACCAAAAATTAAATGGGAGTTATTATTGCACTTGTCAACTGGTAGTGTGGTGAGCTGTACACAAGTGAGAGATGAATTTCTTTTCCTCAGACCAGTTTTTTTGTTTGTTTGTTTGTTTTGGGGTTTTTTTGTGGTACGCGGGCCTCTCACTGTTGTGGCCTCTCCCGTTGCGGAGCACAGGCTCCGGATGCGCAGGCTCCGCGGCCATGGCTCACGGGCCCAGCCGCGCCGCGGCATGTGGGATCCTCCCGGACCGGGGCACGAACCCGTGTCCCCTGCATCAGCAGGCGGACTCTCAACCACTGCGCCACCAGGGAAGCCCCAGACCAGTTTTATTCTTTTTAAGCCTTAGTCCCATTTAAAAATAGGATACTGTCCCTAAAAGAATCCATATTTCTATCTTCTCTTGAAAAATCAGAACTTCTGGCGCAGCTCAGTCTATATTTCAGAATAGGAACCATCTATGAAAGTAATAGCTGCACCCTTTATACAGAGCACACACTTGTCTAGTCCCAGCCATGCCATTTGACTGACTTTCTGCTTCACTTGTGTTTCTTAATGCCTGGCCTTCATAGACAGCTTGGTTTGATCATAGAACTAGTGTGTAAGAGCCTGATTTACCCACCAAATTCAACGCCACAGCAAAGTAAAGCTTTACCAGCACCATCAGTTACCTTTCCTAACTTGACTTATGTGTCATTTGAATAATTAAATTATGTATAAATCTGTGGTTGAAATAAATTGGTTGATCTCAGAAATAGATTATTATAATCTGTATAAACAAATATTGTGTGTATATGGATATTTACGCACACATTTATGTGAGAATAAGACAAATTTGGAAACATGCTAACAATTGGAGACTCATCTGAGTGAAGGATATTTGAGAGTTTCTTCATGCTCTTCCTACAACTTTTAAGTTTGAAATTATTTCAATATGAAAATTATTTTAAAACGTCAAAGCTAACTCTCAGCCGCAGATTGTCAGTGAGAAAGATTTTTTCTTCCCTAAGTGATTAATCTTTTAGTCTGAATTTAGGGAAGGGAAACGTTTAAGGCCAACCTAATTGATACCATGTCTTACAAGTTATCTTCCAGAAAAGAAAAAAGTTTTTTCTTCTAGTTGATATGCAGAATAAAACTTAGAAAAAAGATTTTTTGTATGTATGAGCAACCGAAACAACTTGTCTCTGCATCTAATTGTTAGTACCCTGACATAAGAAAGCATTTAAAGCACAAATATTAATAAATGCAGGCTTCTGTGTATCCAAAGAAGGACCTTATTAGCAAAGTGGGTCCATACTTCTGATGGGTAGACATCCACATCTTACATATTTTAAACAAGCAACCATGTTGTCAAGAGGGCACAGATTTGAGCTATGTGTTCATTTGTGGTGATGAATTTGTGCCAGTTTAGTCCCACACTTTTGGCCTCATCAGCGGTATGTGTCTCCTAGAAGGCTGGTAAGGATACCAGCTGTAGCGCATGCAGCCGCCACAGAGAAAGATAAATCGTCAACAACCAAATGCATTCTCCTTACTTTCCCAAATAAACCAGACGATTTGTCCCAGATTTGGGTAGTGGAAGCCTCTTTCTGCTGGCAGCAGTATCCTTTTGACATGTCCCTGTCATTCTTGGAGAGCTTCCTTACTCTCTGGCTCAGTAATACTGATTCCAGGTTCATCTAGTGCTTTCCCTGGCCGGGTGATGGATTCAGCCATTTCTTCCAGAAGCCTTGGTTCCTGATGGTGGTATGTGGCTTTTAAAAACCAAGGTCTGGGTAGTGGGTCCAGTTGTTGCTGCCAGTGTATCATTGCTTCCAGGCTTGCTCAGCAGAATTTGAGGGGTAACATGCACACACACACATATACATGCGTGGGTTTCTATTTCTTTGTCTATTTATGTTAAATATCAGGAGTTCATCCCAGTACCTCCCGTTTCAGTCTAACCCCCTGGGTTTATTTTCGCTGTCTTGCTTCCGTATTTGTAATTTCCTTCTGCAGAAGTGAGACGCCTGGCTCCCATCATCTTCAACATATTTACTTATTTCCTTAATCCTCCCGTATGTAACTGACTTCCCCACCGTGCGGCCCCTACCCTGTTGGACACCCCAGCTGCACTGGTGGAATCCTTCTCCTGGCCTCACCACTCACACCAAGCCAGCTGAGTTCTCCGTCCTGGCTCTGCCAAGTACACTAGCCATGCTGGCCAAACCCTTGACTTTTTAAACTTAGATGACTTATAAGCAAAAACTCGAGACAGAGTAAGTAGTTCCTGAAATTAGAAAATGAGAGGATTAATATTTTTCGTTATTCAATCACATAGTTTCAATTCTTATTCACAGAGGACGATAGAAGTTATTTCAGTTAAGGATTTGGAAATAATGCTGTTTATAAGTAGGCTTAGCTTTTCTTTTCCTTTTTGACGTGTAACGTTAACAGACGTTTAGAGAAACTGTGTGCAGCTTCCATGAGCAAGGCTGAACTTCGGGGACAGCTGCTTTCTGAGGGCAGCTAGAGCTTTTCCTATTGGCCCGGTTGCAGGGGGACACTTAAAAGAAAAAATAAATATTATAGTATTTGTCTTACATTGGCCACCAGTCTACTCACATAAATTCCTTTCTCAGTTTGATCTTAGCAATAATAAAAAAAAATTTTTTTCTGCTTTAGGAACTAAGAAAAAATAGGGAAAATTCTTTGTTTTTTCCATTTCCTGATGTATTTGATCTGTTTTTAGTTTTTGACTCTCTTCTTTGCCACCACATTCTTCCTCTCTTAGTTCACTGCCCGATGTCTGCTGCTCCTGAGTGTAGACAGCACTTGGTTATTTTCACAAAGTGGAAAAGGACCGATTGGGTCAAGCAGAGTCGTTGATTATCCACGTCTGTGTGGCTTCAGAACGTGTTGATTTTTATCATTTGAATATGGGCCCATTTAATACTTTTCAATTCCAGTAATGAATCTCTTACGCTGCCAGGTCCCTCCTCCCTTAATAAAAGTTCCCTTGGGTCCCACGGCAGCATGCCAGGAATGAGTAAAAATAAATTTAAAAGAAATCTGGCTCATGGTTTCTTAGGGAACTTGATGACAATTTAGGAATAAAGCTGTAAAACGCAACATCTCAAACATCATGTAGAGATGAAAACACTTTGCAGAGCAGTGAGAGTTGTTGACTTTTGACTTTTATATCTTCTCAGCCCCTTCCAAAGTCAGCTCGCTCCTCCTTACCGTAATAACTTTATCCCCAAATGAACAGCCATTATTGAGGGACCCTGGTGAGCAGCTCTCGATGTTTCACTTGGGAGATGCCATGTGCCATTCTTAATTTCCTTTTAAAGCTTGTTGGCATCAGAAGAGTTGCAGTATTAGCAGATCAGCACTGTGAAAGTTCTGTATGCCCCAGACACTTCCAACAGGGATAGTAAGTGTGCTAACTTAACCTCTCTCCTTCCCCTGAGGCTACTGTCCCCGGCCCCAGAGTCAGGCTGCCAAAATGACACGTATCCTACACCACTGATAGGGGAAAGAAGTTAACCCTTCACTCTACCTTAGACACAAAAAAGGTGGTTTAAAAAAAAACAAAACAAAAAACCTCAAGCCAAGAGAGAAGGCCAGCTCTAACAAGTATGAAGATAATGCAACATTTAAAAGCTCTACATGAGGAGATGTGACCTTAATAGACGTTGCAGACTTCTCGAGCGAGCTGACAAAGTTTCTGGCCATTCATTCAGTAAATATTTTTGCTGGTTTTAAAATCCTCTGCTCAGTGGCTGCTATTAATTCACCCCAACAGAAACAATAGCTGAACACATAACTTAGGAGCATCTGGGCAAATTTCCAGTCTCCTTACTCTTATGAAACCCCTCTGTAGTAGAAACAGATCTGCCTCCCAGGCCAATGAAAGCTTTGCTTTGCGGTTCACATTTCTCCAAGGAGAGATAATGGTTAGGAGATTGCTTTAAATATATTGGTGATTTTCTTCTCACCTGTAACTGGGCATGTGATGTCAACAGAAGGTTTGGGAAGATTTTCTGTTAATATTTAAAAACATATGATTAGCAACATACATGAAAAATATCTAACGCAGTTCTTGATACAACAGGCGCACAATAAATATGTTTAGTGTGACTTTGTTTATTGACTTAATGCAGGGACTTTGTTTATTGACTTAATGCAGGTGTTTAAGTTGAATAAACAGGTGTATTTAAAACAAAAAAGAGCTGTATTTACAAAGGAAATAATTCTTTCACTTTGCTACAGAGCCATTTATTTCTCTTCAGTGTCACCTGCCACACAGCTGCCACCCAGCTTATACCCAAAAGCTGGCTACCTGGTTGACGCAAGACTGAATAGCAGAGCCTTCACATGTTACGAAGACCGGGATAAGGAACTATAGTTTTTGAAGAGTGATACAGTATATTGATTAGGTGTTCTGTCATTTACTAAATTAGGCATAGTTGTGAAGAAGTGACAGGGTATGCCTGTTAGCTTTCCTGTCTCCCAGGGAGCCCAGGGAGCAGGATACCTGGGTACAGGTAAGGTAGAGGGGCTTCCTACCAGTATAAATTTGAGGGTGGGGTGGGATAAGAATCCTAAGTTTACTATATATAAAATAGATAATCAACAAGAACCTACCGTATAACACAGGGAACTCTACTCAATATTCTCTAATAACCTATATGAGAAAAGAATCTGAAAAAGAATGGATATATGTATATGTATATGTATAACTGAATCAGTTTGCTGTACACCTGAAACTAACACAACATTGTGAATCAACTATACTCCAATATAAAATAAAAATTAAATTTAAAAAAATTTTTAAAAATGCTTAATAACTAAACATTCAAAAAAAAAAAAGAATCCTAAGTTTATCCTATTTAGTTTCAGTCCTCAGACATCTTTGGGATTTATGTATGTGTTTTTTAGGAGTGTTCAGTACTGTAGTTTAAGTGGTTTATAGTATTACTCAAAATGCATAATTGTTATCCATTTATGTAATCGTGCATTCCTACCAAAGAGTTTTCTGACTCATTTTCCTGAGCAGCGTTGGGTTTATAAATAGGCTGACTCCTTGGTTAAGGCAAAATGGAGTTAACTACTTCCCTAGGCATGCCAGGTAGACAAATGGTTACTGTAATCAAAAATCACTTTTAAATGAAATGGATATAAAGGAATAAATATGTAACAGTTGAGCCCTGTGTTGGATAAATTATATTTGTTACTTGTCGATTGGAAGAGAAAATATTGTCATGTCATTAATAGGACAGTTTCCTTTTTTAAAAATATTTTATTTATTTGGTCGTGCGGGGTCTTAGCTGCAGCCGGCGGGCTCCTTAGCTGTGGCAGGCGCACTCAGTTGCAGCAGGCATGTGGGATCCAGTTCCCTGACCAGGGATCGAACCCGGGCCCGCTGCATTGGGAGCATGGAGTCTTAACCACTGGGCCACCAGGGAAGTCCTAGACAGTTTCCCTTGTATCTTTGGTCTAGATCTTCATGCCTGTCATTATCAGGCACTCAGCGTCTCATAGCTAAATAATACTATTGTGATGTAGTCATATGCTGACATTGTAAGCTATATAGCGTCTTTATTATGGGAGTTTTTTGTTTTGTTTTCCGTTTTCACTGATTTTACATTTTTTGTTTTTACTAATATTATTTGAATATCTGAGCATCCTTTCTCTTGGTCTGAGGGTCTTTAGTTTCTGTGGACTCTTATAGTCTCTTATAGTGACTTTACTGTGGTTCAGTTCACCCATCTTTGTATTTCCTCGACTAGGATTTGAGGAACATCAGTCAATTAAATATTTAAATACTGTCTAAAAGCTACAGGGTGGCAGGTGACCAAAACAGATGATGTGAGTTCCATGGTGTGGGTTTGGTAAGCTTACAGACCTTTTATGATCTCATGGGAAGAGCAGCCTTTGGTAAAAGTGTCCTTCATAGTCAAGAGATTTAGACAGTGTACTGAGAGCTAGTCATTGTGTTTTAATTTTTAACCAAATTGCCTGGGACCTTAGGAGATAGCCTTTATGGAAATGGGTGTTGGGTTGTTTCTAGTGTTTTCTTATACCAAGAAAGGAGAATCGCTGAGTAGCTTGACATGACCAAATTCAGTTAGTGAAAAATTTAAAATAGAACCCAGATATCTACTATCTCTTTAAAATCTTTTTCTTGATTTTAAATTGGGCAGTAGAGCATGTGGTCCCCTGGCAATGTTTGCCCACCGTGACAGGTAAGGATTTCTGGCTGCCCTCTCTGTTTTCTTTTCTTTTTTCTTTTTTTTTTTTTTTTTTTAATTTAATTTTTATTTTTTAAATTTTATTGACGTATAGTCAGTTTACAGTGCTGTGTTAGTTTCAGGTGTACAGCTGCGTCAGATCTTAATTGCAGCACGCGGGCTCTTTCGTTGCAGCGCTCGGGGTTCTCTCTAGTTGTGGCACGCAGGCCCCAGAACGCACGGACTCCGTAGTTGCGGCGCACGGGCTTAGTTGCCCCGCGGCATGTGGGATCTTAGTTCCCTGACCAGGGATCAAACCCGCCTCCCCTGCATTGCAAGGCGGATTCTTTACCACTGGACCACCAGGGAAGTACCCCCTCTCTGTTTTCTTAATACTCTCCCACCCTCTGTGTTGTTCCCTTTGTGTCCAAGGGATCAGATTTAATTAGATTGTGAGAGAAAGAAGAGGAACGTCTTCAGTTGTCTGTCTCTCAGGAATTAGCCTGTCTAAATCCCGGTCACCTCCTAAAATTCTGCTCCCCCTCCACCGTCCCCGTTGTCCTTCACAAGCAGCATCGTGGTCTGCTCAGCTGTGGATGTGAGAAGACTCGACCCCTCCCTCTTTCTCACCTCTCACACCCAGGCTGTCATCCTGTCTCATCAGTTCTGCGTCTGCTCTTTAAGCCTGTCTGCTACTCCATCTCTCCACTGCTCTGTCCCAACCAAAGCCCTGGTCGTCCCTTCCTGGGGCTAATGCAGAAGCATCCTCACTGCTCCACCACCAGGCACTCAGTCTTTTCCACCCCGTGGTCAGAGGGGGCTTGCAAAAAAGCAAATGTGATCAATACTTACAACCCTGCCCTTGAGAGAAAGCCCAGAGCCCCTTCGATGTGCCTGCAAGGCTTGCATACTCTAGCCTCTGCCCTCACGCCCCTGACATCACTGTCCCCTTGCTCTCTCTGCGGTGGTCACACCGTCCCGCTCTGGATTCCACAGGCACGTGTTCTCCCCTCCACCCATGCAGTGGACATTCTGTTGCCTCTTCCCCACACCCCTGTTGAGTGCTGTCCTTCCCATTACCCTGCACTGGGGTGGGGACAGGTCTGCCTGTTTGTTCCTCCACCCATGGCTCCCAGCACAGTGCTTAGAACATGGGCACTAATAATGATTTACTGAATGAATGAATGAATGAATGAATGCAAATAAAATTAAAGACAGCAGTAAGAACATTTAAAGTTACTATTTCTCTACAAGGAATGCCTTACTATATAATAGAACTGTGTTTTGAAAAAGCAATCATAATCTTAAAAGGTATATATCAAAAATAAATTATTTCCATAGGGAGGGAAGGGTAGGGAAGGGAAGGGAGGAAGGAAGGGGAGAAAAGGAAGGAAGGGAGGGAGGGAGGAAGGGAGGAAGGAAATGAATGAATGCATGAATAATTCAGCCAGGCATCTTCAGACCACACTTTCTGGTTGACTACCTTTGGTGTTGCTCACATGAAGAGATGTTGCTCTGGAGAAGAAAACCAAGAGATGAACTCAGGAAGTCTATAAAACCACGCCAGTGGCCCTAGCTAGTTTCCTGTATCCTGTGAAAAGCCTAAACGTTTTTATGGAGGGGTTTTGGCTTAAGAGGGTCCGTCCTAGAAGAACGCTTTCTGTCCATGACGCCTAGCTGGATCACGATTCATTCCACTAACAAAAGTGACCCTTGCCTGAGGGTTAACGCAGCACAGCACAGATACAGCAAGCGGGACAATGGGACCTGAGCGGGGGATAGACACTTCCTGCCATTCAGAGGGCTGGCAGTGCCGCTCGCGGTAAAAATAGGACCTGGTCTTCTGCACCACGTGCCAGTAGTGTGCCTCGGGGTCCATGGTGGAGTGTCTCATTTCTTATCACGGTCCTGGGAGGTGAGGTAGATACTAGCATTGTCCCACCTTTCCGATGAAGAAAGACCCTCTCTAGCAGAGAGGTAAGATCACTTGCCCGTAATCATAGAGCTGGTTGGTGCTAAACCGCCGTCAGGTTCCAGAGCACGCTTTCTTAATTCGCCCTTCTGTCTGCTGTGAGGGTCCAGGTAGGCCTGTGTGCTGCACTGGTGGGCTGAGGTGGTATGCTCAGGCCTTCTCTTCCAAGGCTGCAGTGTGTTAATAAAAAGTCAACATAGAGCATCCATCCTATCTCAGATGCTCGTAAGGCAGTGTAAACCAAGAGGTGCCTAGAATTACCTATATGGAGGTTGTATAATCACATAAATAGCTTAAATGTCAAGTAATTTAATTTTTAGGATGTCTTCTTTGAACCTTCCCACTGCTAGAGATGGATTAGGTATCTTTTCTCTAAGCTTCCATACCATCCTTTCTATCTTGTTGTTGCCTTAAATCTTTTCTGAAACAGCATGTGTGTGTGTATCTGTGTGTGTGTGTGTGTGTGTGTGTGTGTGTGTGTGTGAGAGAGAGAGACAGAGAGAGACAGAGAGAGGGAAAGAGAAGGAGGGAGGGAGGGAAGAAGGGAATGATTTTAAAAATTACGTAATTTTTAGACTCTCTTTTATTATGCTTACCACATGGCCTCGTCTGTTTATGTAAACCTTTTAGTACAACAATGCCATGCCTTATTCTTTGTAACTCGGGCTCCTGGCATAATGCCTGGCACATGGCACTTACTAGTTACTCACATGTTTATGAACACACACAATCAGCAACTAGCAGAGCAGGATTCAAACCCAGGGCTCCAGGGCCGTATAACTCTAAAGCTCGTAATCTTTCCAACATAGTCCCTGCCCATCTCAGGAACATACCGTAACAAAGGGGATAAAACGAATTGACTCCATCACATAGAGACCATGATTTTGCCAGAAGCAGAAACAAGGTGCCGTCACCCTTGGGAGAGATTCTCCCCTAAGAACTGGGGAAGATGAACTGAGCCGTATTAAAGTTGGCAGTAAGTTAATGAGTGTTGCATAAGTTTGGTACACCAGTAAAGAAAGGGATCAAAGTTTTGTGTACTTTGAAAATAAAACTGCAATATAGGCTGTCCTTTTGAAATGGGCCGGCATCATTGGTTGAAAAAACGCACACCCAGGAAACAGAAATCTCATAGATTGTAAGTGGAAGTATAAATTGCTGCAACCTCTTTGGAAAATAAACAGGCAATAATTTATAAATTTAAATTGCAGATAATCCTCTGAATTACCGATTTCAATTCTAGAAATGTTTTCTATAAGTGTATATACACATATGCACAAAGAAATATATGCCAATGTATATATATAGTTGCATTGTTCATAGTAACAAATGATTGGTAATAATCAATTAAATATTTTATTTTATATTCACCCATGAAATGAAGTTCTATACAGGCATTAAAAATGAGGCTTTTCTCTATTTACTTACATGAAGCCATTGCCAAGATATATATTTTTTTAATTAGACAGAAGTCATCCATGGAACAAACTACATGAATGCATATGTGTGTGTATGCCTAAACTATTTCTAGAAGAATTCACAGGAAACCAGTGGCAGTGGTTACCTCTGATGAGGGAAGCTGTGGCAGAGATGAGAGAAATACTTTTCACTACCTATTCATTGTTATCTTTGGAATCTTTTACTAAGAGTCTGTATTGCCTATTCAAAAGTAATAAATGAATAAAATTTAAACCTACTATATAGGGAAGCGTGGAAGTTGGATTTTTATTAGCAACTTTTAATTTTGATATAATTTCAAATTTACAGAAAAATTTCAAGAATACTACAAGAAACTTCCTAGGAGTATACCTTGCATTTAGTTGTTATCTCTCTCTCTCTCTTTTTTTTTTTTTTTTTCTTTCGGCCATTGTGTGTCTCTTGTGGGTTCTTAGTTCCCCAAGCTGCACAAAGAAATATATGCCAATGTATATATATAGTTGCATTGTTCATAGTAACAAATGATTGGTAATAATCAATTAAATATTTTATTTTATATTCACCCATGAAATGAAGTTCTATACAGGCATTAAAAATGAGGCTTTTCTCTATTTACTTACATGAAGCCATTGCCAAGATATATATTTTTTTAATTAGACAGAAGTCATCCATGGAACAAACTACATGAATGCATATGTGTGTGTATGCCTAAACTATTTCTAGAAGAATTCACAGGAAACCAGTGGCAGTGGTTACCTCTGATGAGGGAAGCTGTGGCAGAGATGAGAGAAATACTTTTCACTACCTATTCATTGTTATCTTTGGAATCTTTTACTAAGAGTCTGTATTGCCTATTCAAAAGTAATAAATGAATAAAATTTAAACCTACTATATAGGGAAGCGTGGAAGTTGGATTTTTATTAGCAACTTTTAATTTTGATATAATTTCAAATTTACAGAAAAATTTCAAGAATACTACAAGAAACTTCCTAGGAGTATACCTTGCATTTAGTTGTTATCTCTCTCTCTCTCTTTTTTTTTTTTTTTCTTTCGGCCATGCTGTGTGTCTTGTGGGTTCTTAGTTCCCCAAGCAGAGATCGAACCCGTGCCCTCAGCAGTGAAGGAAATGGAGTCCTAACCACTGGACCGCCAGGGAGTTCCTGTTGTATCTCTTCTAATCTCGATTGTTATTCAGCATTTGTCTGTTTTCTTGACTGCGAAGTTTTCCACTTATTTTGTAGACTATCCTTCAATTTAGGGTTGTTTTGTGTTTCCTCCTGATTAGATTCGGGTTGTGTGTTTTTGGCAGACACCACAGAAGTGATGGCCATGTCCTCACTGCCTTCTACCAGGAGGAACTGTCTTTCTCTGGGTTTTCAGCCCCGAGGCTACAGGAGACACAGCTCTCCTTCAGGGCACATATAGAAGCTTTCGGGTCATTTCATGGCTCTTGAGCTGGGAATTTGAATCCCTGAGGACATCCTTTTCATTCACCACTTTGTCCAGGGATATTAGGATCTCCCAGCCAACTTCCTATACCTGTTACTTTTCCAAGAATGTTTGAAAATATCATATATAGTCACCTAGCTCTTTGTTTCTTACAAAGGTTGATTAGGAGTATCCAATGGAGATTTTTTTCTAGGCGAGTTTATTTTTATTTATTTATTTACATTTTGGCCACGCCTCACGGCATGTGGGATCTTAGTTTCCTGACCGGGGATCGAACCCGTGCCCCCTGCAGTGAAAGTCTAGAGTCCTAACCACTGGACTGCCAGGGAAGTCCCCATGATGGAGATATTGATGTATCTCTATGGCCAGATCACACCATGGACTATCAGTGCTCTCTTTACTACTAGAAATAGAGTCATTAGTGGCTGTAAATCTGATCATATTAGAGAGCCAATTCCAGAACCCCCAGAACCAGTTCAGAAAACTCATCCTGAAACGGGAACCTTCCTGCACTGTTGGTGGGAATGTAAATTGATACAGCCACTATGGAGAACAGTATGGAGGTTCCTTAAAAAACTGAAAAGATGGGCTTCCCTGGTGGCGCAGTGGTTGAGAATCTGCCTGCTAATGCAGGGGACACGGGTTCGAGCGCTGGTCTGGGAAGATCCCACATGCCACGGAGCAACTAGGCCTGTGAGACACAACTACTGAGCCTGCGCGTCTGGAGCCTGTGCTCCACAACAAGAGAGGCCGCGATAGGGAGAGGCCCGCGCACCGCGATGAAGAGTGGCCCCCGCTTGCCACAACTAGAGAAAGCCCTCGCACAGAAACGAAGACCCAGCACAGCCAAAAACATAAATAAATAAACAAATGTGGGGTTTAAAAAAAAAAAACTAAAAAGAGAACTACCATATCACCCAGCAATCCCACTAGTGGGCACATACCCTGAGAAAACCATAGTTCAAAAAGAGACATGTACCACCATGTTCATTGCAGCGCTGTTTACAATAGCCAGGACATGGAAGCAACCTAAGGGTCCATCGACAGATGAATGGATAAAGAAGATGTGGCACATTTGTACAATGGAATATATTACTCAGCCATAAAAAGGAACGAAATTGAGTTATTTGTAGTGAGGTGAATGGACCTAGAGTCTGTCATACAGAGTGAACTAAGTTAGAAAGAGAAAAACAGATACTGTATGCTAACACATACATATGTAATCTAAAAAAGCAGTACTGATGAACCTAGTGGCAGGACGGGAATAAAGATGCAGACGTAGAGAATGGACTTGAGGATATGGGAAGGGGGAAGGGTAAGCTGTGACGAAGTGAGAGAGTGGCATGGACATATATACACTACCAAACGTAAAATAGATAGCTAGTGGGAAGCAGCTGCATAGCACAGGGAGATCAGCTCGGTGCTTTGTGACCACCTAGAGGGGTGGAATAGGGAGGGTGGGAGGGAGACGTAAGAGGGAAGGGGATATGGGGATATATGTATGCGTATAGCTGATTCACTTTGTTGTGCAGCAGAAAATAACACAACATTGTAAAGCAATTATACTCCAAGAAAGATGTGGGGGGGAAAAAAACCTCATCCTTAAAATTCTGTTCCTCTGGAACCACTCCTTTTTAAAAATTAATTAATTAATTAATTAATTAATTTATTTATTTATTTCTGAGTGAGTTGCCTTCGATGGTTGGATGAGGCTCGCACATTGGGGAGGGCACTCTGCTTTGCTCTGTCTGCTGATTCTAATGTAATCTCAACTAAAATGACCCTCACAGACACACCCAGAATAATGTTTGACCAAATGTCTGGGCACCCCGTGACCCACTCAACTTGACATATCAGATTAACCAGCACAGGCACATGCGTTCGTTTGTTTCAATATTGGTGATATTAATTTTGATCAGTTGGTTTAAGTGGTTACAAGAATTATAATTATAAAAATTATTATCTTTCCCTTTTGTAATAAGTGATTTGTGGGGAGATCCTTTGAGTCTGTGTAAATATCCTCTTCCTAGTCACACTTTCAACTCCTTGTTTAGCATACATGGATCATTTTCTAGCTCACATCATTCCTTCTGTATTTCTTAAGTGGCATTCCACTCTAAAGAAGGGCTTTTCCTTCTCTTGTTTCTTTTTTACATTGGTGTGGACTCATAGATTCTTATTTTATCCGAAGGATTATGATGTTCCTAACATTACTTATTTTAATGCTCATGTGGTACTAGATTTGGCCAGGAGCCCATTCAAGCTGGCTGCTCTGGCCTTTTGACATGTCCCCATTGTTCCTTGAGTACTTCCCTACTTTCTGGCTCAACATGCTATTCCAGTTTCATCTTCTATTTTCCCTGTCCAAGCTCTGGAGTCAGCTTTTCCTCCAAGGAGACCTGGGTCCTTTTAGTTAAGAAGGATGGTATTTATAAGCCAACATCTGGGTGCCATTGCTTCTAAGCTCTCTCAGCAGACGGAACTAGGAAATGTATGTGCACATACATCATCCCCCCTTTTATCTCCCATAATCCATAAATTTATACTGAAATCTCCA
The DNA here is from genome assembly GCF_002837175.3 of Physeter macrocephalus. Lineage (NCBI taxonomy): Eukaryota > Metazoa > Chordata > Mammalia > Artiodactyla > Physeteridae > Physeter > Physeter macrocephalus. The sequence continues at coordinate 96,813,960 of NC_041227.1, read as the reverse complement.
ATTCTAAGTCAACCCGATGTATTTTGTAACTTCCTTCTCTAACAGTGAAAAAAAAGCCTGTCTTGGTTGGAGTTGGTATGTATGGTTCAATCATATTTTCCTGGAATAAAAATTGCTATTTATATCTAGATTATGTGAAGTTTCCCACATGAAGGGAAAGATTATTTTATGTTGGGTCATGGGGATATGGCCCATTTTTAACTAGATGACATCTTGCTATATTTAATACTCCCCCCACCCCAGTTTTTGAAAGTCACAAGGAAATAAGAGAAGTGAAACAAAGTATATAAATAGGAAAAAATGGTAACGATGGCAGGTGATTTAGTTTTGCACACCTGATAGCCTGGATTTTCTCTGTAAGTAGAATGTAAAACCATTTTCTGAGAGAGTAGATAGAGGTGGGCTAAAGGAATTTATTCATTCATTCCTTTATTTTTTCATTCATCAAATATTTAACCACCCCCTATAAGTTCCAAGAGCATGTTGCATGCTGAAGATAAAACAATGATCAAGATAGATATGGTCTGTACTCCCCTGGAGACAGACAATAAACAAGAAACTGCTTGTGGTAAATACTATAAAGGAAACAAGTAAGTGTGAGATGATGGGGGTGGGGTGCAGTTTCGACGGGAAAGAATTTGTTTTATTCTCAGCCAGAGCACACAGTGACCAGGAGTAGTTGGCATGAGGTGAGCCAGTATCTCAATATCAGATTGGCCTGACATTGAGGTTTTCCACGGAAGAGATTTAAGGATAGGAATGCGTAGTTAGATTTATATTTTCAGGTCATGCCTCCTGCTGTATGGAGATTGAAAGGGGTCAGACCAATTAAGACAATACCTGTGACGGGGAAGATACCTGTGACTCCATATTCTTGCTAACATTGTTCACTATAAAACTCTTGATCTGGGCTTCCCTGGTGGCGCAGTGGTTGAGAATCTGCCTGCCAATGCAGGGGACACGGGTTCGTGCCCCGGTCCGGGAGGATCCCACATGCCGCGGAGCAGCTGGGCCCGTGAGCCACAACTACTGAGCCTGCGCGTCCGGAGCCTGTGCTCCGCAACAAGAGAGGCCGCGACAGTGAGAGGCCCGGGCACCGCAATGAAGAGTGGCCCCGGTTCGCCGCAACTAGAGAAAGCCCTTGCACAGAAACGAAGACCCAACACAGCCAAAAATAAGTAAATAACACAACTACTGAGCCTGCGCGTCCGGAGCCTGTGCTCCGCAACAAGAGAGGCCGCGACAGTGAGAGGCCCGGGCACCGCAATGAAGAGTGGCCCCGGTTCGCCGCAACTAGAGAAAGCCCTTGCACAGAAACGAAGACCCAACACAGCCAAAAATAAATAAATAAATTTAAAAAAAAAACAGCTCTTGATCTGTAGGTGAGAAATTGTATCATATTGTTGGTTGGATTTGCATTTCCTTAAATGTAAGTGAAATTGAGACACATTTTCATGGAATTTATTTTGGTATAACTAGTTGCATCAGGTTCCTAGAGTTGCTGCAACAAATTACAACAAACTGGGTGGCTTAAAGCAGTGGGCATTTATTGTCTCACAGTTCTGAAGGCTAGAAGTCCAAAATGAAGGTGTGAGCCGGCCATACTTTCCTCTGAAACCTGTAGAGGAGAAATCCTTCCTTGCCTCCTGCTAGCTTCCAGTGGTGACCATCAGCCTGTGGCATTCCTTGGCTGGTAGCTGCATCTGCCTCTGTCATCACAGGGCATCCTCCCGCAGTATCTGTCTGTCTTCACAGGCATTTTCTTCTTCTTGGAAGGATACCAGTCATACCGGATTGGGCCCGTCTAATGACCTCATCTTGATCACATCTGAAAAACCCTATTTCCAAATAAGGTCACCCTCCCAGGTACCAGGGATTAGGACTTCAACATACCTTTTTGGGGGAACACAGTTCAAGCCACCACACTAATAATCTGCATTTTGTTTATCCAGGTGGCTAGCTCATTTTCTAACACTATTTATTGACCTTTATTATTGCTATTATTGCTGTTTTGAAATGTCACCACTGCCATATACTAAAGTCTTCAGGAATACCAATTATGTCACGTCCGTTATCTCCCACTTCTAGAATTCCTTCTATTTGAATTTTGTTTTTCCATTTCATTTTGCTTACATTTCTCTACCCCTTCTTCTTGGCCCTGGCTATTTTCAGCAGTGCCCATTCCCCTTTTCTTTGTCTTTTAATGTGACCTTCATTTCTTTGGGGTTATTTCCTTGAGCTCTTTCAGTTTATCTCCTTTAAAAAAAAATGGTTTTAAATATGCTTTTGCTCTTTTATAACAATGTTTTCTTTGATCTCTTGGTTTATAGGGCTATATTTTCTTTACATTCTTTGTTTTCATGCAAAAATATTTTTTCATAATTTTTCTCCTTTATGGCACACTTTTTTTTTTTTGTGGGTATTCTAGATCTGCTTTTTGTCCGTCCAGTTCTTTGCCTACTTTTCTCCTTCAACATCTTATCATGGGTGCCATTCTGTTTCACTTTTGATTACTGCCATCTTTGAATAGGTGTGTTTCATTCTGGGTTGGTTAGTTGCTTAAAGATAGTGTGTAGAGGGACCAGTAGATCGCTGAGTTTGGGATCTGTTATTTCTAGACTCCTTCTCACCAACACTCTGCCCTGAAATGGCAAGAAGTTTGCTTGACTAGCAAGCAGGTCCCATACGTACGCCATGAGATTCCTGGGAGGTGAGTTAGCATTACCTCTTTTCGTTTATGAAGATCACCTGCCATAGAGCAGTTGTATCTGCTTTTCCATGTTCTCCTCTCCATTCTGACAGTCTGCTTTTTTGCAAAAACGTATTGAGTAATTTCTACTCATTTCTTCACGTAGCTCCCCCTTGCAGCTTATTCAGAAGTGTCAAACGGGACCTATTTTGTTCCGCAGCCACCTGCATCCTGAGACCCTGCCATTCTTGTCAAAAGACAGTTGCCTTGGCCACTTAGGGACTGCAGCCACTTCTGGAGGACTTGCCTGGGCTTTGCAGAGGCACACGCTCGCTCTTAGCAGCCTTCTTCCATGAGGGCTCGTCTTCCAACACTTCACACCCTTACTTCACAGATGGTGTTTCCGAGTTGTAGCTAGTTTTCTGTTTCCTCATAGGTAAAGTTTTCTTTTCTGGTTTTATTTTGTCCTGTTGATTATCAGAGGGTAGAGTAGGACTAGGGTATCATTAGTCCAGCCTCCTTAAGTGCACACCCCTCAGGTGGTACGTGAAGTTGATAGTGGACCCAACCCCAGAGAACCCGAGTGTTTAGAGATCTGTGGGAGAGAGGAGCCAGCAGAGGAGCCTGAGGAGGAAAACCCAGAGAATGTGGCCGCACAGAAGCCAAGAAAGAATGTGGGGAGGAAATAGGAGTCAGTGTCAGATGCTGCTGGGGCACCAGTAAGATGAGGACGGTCAGCCAGTGGATTTAGCAGTTTCATTGGGAACTTACTTTGGGAAGTTTGATCAAGGTTTACTGAAGTGCTGGACAGGAACCCGGATTGGAGTTGGTTGAGGAGATAATGGAAGACCAAAAAAAAAAGAAAAAGAAAAATGGCACGTGTAGGTGAACATTCCTGAGAAATGTGAACACTAAAAGCAATTTAAGATTGCCTTCGCATTGAAAAGGGAAAGAAAACAGGCCAGGTCAATGTGGTTAAGCATCACCTATTTGAAACGTATGTTCTCATGAAATAAATAGTATTTATTCATGAATAAAAATATTATTAAGTACGTAGTAGACTATTCACAGAGAATTTTCCTCCTGGTGATAAGAGTCCATATAGTTTAAGAAGTCGATCAAGGGTAACACTGAATTCTGTTAGTGGGTGAACTTAGAATCCTCGGGAGTACATTTTGGAATCTCATCATCCAAAATAAATTCCTTTTTCTCTTAAACCCGACTCAAAAGTTAAATATAGTTTTGTCTCTCGTGTTCAGCAAGTGTTCAAATTCTGCCCACTTTCCCTTTGAAACAACTCAAATTTCTCTCTCTCTCATTTCTACTGTTGTTCCTTTCATTGAGGCCCAGCCTTATTGATCTCTTTAGCTAGAAAAGTCTTCACTTTGTTTCTTGTTTCCAGTCACATCAAATTTAGACTTCCTCAGTCTGGTTTTCAAAGCCTGTCGTGTCAGAAAATAACCTAAGTGTCCATCAGGGGATGAATGGATAAAGAAGATGTGGTACATATATACAGTGGAATACTATTCAGCCATTTAAAAAAATCTTGCCATTTTTGAAATGAGGGCATTATGCTGAGTGAAATAAGCCAGAGAGAAAAACAAATACCGTACTATCTCACTTACATGTGGAATCTTAAAAAAAAAAAACAAAAACCCAAGCTCGTAGATACAGAGAACAGATGAGTGATCGCCAGAGGTGGGAGTTGGGGCGGGGGGGATGGGAAATGGGTGAAGGGAGTCAAAAGGTACAAACTTCCAGTCATAAATAAGTCATGGGGATGTAATGTACAGCATGGTGACTAGAGTTAATAACACCGTGTTGCCTATTGGAAAGTTACTAGGAGTTGGGGCGGGGGGGATGGGAAATGGGTGAAGGGAGTCAAAAGGTACAAACTTCCTAAATAAGTCATGGGGATGTAATGTACAGCATGGTGACTAGAGTTAATAACACCGTGTTGCCTATTGGAAAGTTACTAAGAGAGTAGACCTTAAAAAGTCTCATCACAAGAAAATATCTGTAACTTTGTATAATGACAGACGTTAACTAGACTTATTGTGGTGACCATTTCACAGTATATACAAATATTGAACCGTTACTCTGTATGCCTGAAACAAATATAATGTTGCATGTCAATTATACCTCAATTAAAAAAAAATCCTGTCATATCAAATCTGACTCCCTCCTACTTTTCCAACTGTTCCTTGACATTCCCTAGTACACGTTTTTCTGCTCTGGTTAGGCCAGCCTCCTTCCCGTACTTCTAATCTTGCCACATGGTTCTGCCTTCATGCTTAAGTTCATGTTCGCAATTAGCACTTCATTATCTTTAGGATTGTTTTGTGTGTCTTGCCCCACCCCCAGTGTCATACTTCTCTGTAGGGTTGTACACATAGTCTGTCCATGTCTGATCTGAGGGAGCTGCATACATCTTGACTTAGAGGTAATCTTTTATAGAAGCACATGTGCAAATTAATGAGGCTATGTTGTTGTTTTTTGCGGTACGCGGGCCCCTCACTGCGGTGGCCTCTCGCGTTGCGGAACACAGGCTCCGGACGCGCAGGCTCAGCGGCCATGGCTCACTGGCCCAGCCGCTCCGCGGCATGTGGGATCTTCCCGGAGCGGGGCACGAACCCGTGTCCCCTGCATCGGCAGGCGGACTCTCAACCACTGCGCCACCAGGGAAGCCCCGAGGCTATGCTCTTTAAAAAATAAATGTTTCAAGGACTTCCCTGGTGGCGCAGTGGTTAAGACTCCGCACTCCCAACGCGGGGGGCCCTGGTTCGATCCCTGGTCAGGGAACTAGATCCCACACGCCTGCCGCAGCTGAGAGTTCACCTGCCACAATTAAGGAGCCCACCTGCCGCAGCTAAGACCGGAAGCAACCAAATAAATAAATAATTAAAAAAAAATAATAATAGCTGTTTCAGAATTGATGTACAAAAGACTGTTGTTCTCCAGAGGCATAACCTTGGTATTTTCTCCATTGCTACTCACTAATTCAAAAACTTTTTAGAACCTCTTTGTTTCATTCAGAAGCCAGTGAAAATATCCAGCGCATTCAATACATATTTTTAATAAACTCCTTAAAGAAATTGTTTTAAAAATCAATTGCTGTTAAGCTATTTTCACTATGTGGGAGGTTTCAAAGGGAAAAAAAAAAATCTGAACAGAGCGAAGACTACAGTAGCCCTGGTGTTGGGGACGGGTACCAAGAATGGCTTCCTCAAGGAGCTGAGTTTCAGGCTTTTGAAGAAGGAGGGGGGATCTGCCAAGCAGAGGGGGGAAGAAGAGGCAGGTGGAGAAGGGCATTCTAGGCAGAATGGACCCCATGGGCAAACCATGAAGGCATGGTGGCCCTGGGAACTGTAACTGGCTCATTAATGTGAGAGCAAGAGTGACATGGGCTGGAGGGGTGGGAGTGGGCTTGATGTGTGGAAGTGTGTGGAGTTAGGAGGGTCCAGTGGAGAGAAATGTGGAGGCCAGAACACAAAAGACTTGTGTGCCCTACTGTAGTTTGTATATTACCCTTCAGGGTTCCATATCAGAAGGAGCTTGTTGTGGTCTTCTTTGCCACCATGGTACCTGTTTTTAGTATCTTACCTATCACACTATGTCATTATTTATTTATAATACTTCCCTGCTCTTTATTCCTTTTTTAATCCCCAGGGTCACACCCAGTGCCTGGCACAAAGTAGATATTGAATAATGAATTATAAAATTTATGAAACCTGAAATATTTCCACTATGCAGAATGAATGATAAAAGTTTGTCATAAAAGGTTTGCACACAGAGGTCCTAGAAATGCCTTCCTTGGTCTCTTGTAAGAGGTGGTATCACGCATTTGTCATCTAGGATAATTAACTGCCATTCCTCCTAGAGGCAAACCAAAGAGGTGAGGATTACCTAAGTGCTCGCTTACTTCATACCCTGAGGCTCTCCAAAGCAAACGGAAATCTTGGGTTGGTGTTAAGGTGTATACTGACACCATCTAGTGGTGATTTTGAGACCTAACCGAATTGAAAGTTTCGTCTTCAACAACCAAACTTTTGTGGAAACATTGTATTTAATATCGTACTTTGTTAAGCCTTTGCCACTGTCTTCAAGTTCATAGCTACTCAGTGGATGGTTTTATCTATTGTGTTTTACAAAGATGCTCAGAAGTTTTGATAAACAAAACATTCTATTTGAAATAAAATGGAATTTCAGAGAAAGTGCATGATTGGACGGACCTGGAATCTTAGAACAACATTCTAATCGCATATGTTATCTGCTGTCTCTTAGTCACAGAGTTTCAGACTCATGAGGCAATTTTTTTTTTCTAACATCCTTCTCCTCTTTATTTTTCTGTTTGGACAGTGTTTTTTCAAACTAAAGAATTTTGTCCTTTCAATTCTTATCTTTGAAGATAGCTGTCGAGCATGTCCTTCAAATTTTCAGGTTAAGCCAGAAAGGCTTAGCTTCTTATTATTTTTGTGGGTCTTTGAACATGAGTTATGTAGACATGTTGCTTATGACTCGTGTTGATTGACTGCTGAGGCAGGGAATCGAATTAGGATCACTGCATTAATTCCTCGTGTGTAGGGATTGCTGTGATTTTCGTAGCAATGTTAATAAAATAAAAGCATTCGTTAAAAATCTCCTTCATGCAGAACATAATTGGATGCGTAAGATTAATTGCTTTTTTTTTTTTTTTTTAAGTACTCAATGCCAGAGGGACGGAAGTGTATAATTATCTCCTCTTTTACAGGTGAAGGAGGCTGAAACTCATGGAGGTTAAGCAGCTTTCATAGGCTCGCTGCTCTTAAGTTTGCAGCGTGAGCCTTTGGACTCAGGTGTCAGGGATTCCAGGGTTGGTGCATTTAGCTACCATGTAAACTTTCTGTCCAACAATGGGGAGGATGCATAGGAAAACCACAGGAGAAAAATGCACAGAAAACCTTAAAGTGGTCAATACCTCTTATCTAAACATACACTAACTACTTGATAAAAATCTTGGTCTTAATTTATTGTTGACATTATCAGCATGTTTGTTTCCACTCCTAATTATAGCCGACAGCCTTCATTCCAGTGTAAAGGGAGTTTAAGGGTCTTGCCCTTTGGTCTCAAATGCTTTTAGTTATTTCTCTGCTGCAGTGACCCTACAACAGGAGTGCTCAGAGACCCGGCCGTTGTCCATGGACCAGCATTCTCCCGTCCTGGTGCTCCCTTCTCCCAGCTCTTGGAAGCGAGCTCTCTCTGCCTCTGCCTCTCGGCAGGTGGAGAGTGTAGTGGCAGCCACTTGTGTAGAAACGTCCACTTGGGTGTTGGCCTCGCTCTGGTTCATATGTGTTTATATGTGTGAGTTAATGTATCAATGGTAAATATATATGGGTTTTCTAAATTTTATATTGAATTTTTTCTTTGCAGATATAGACACGTGGGCTTCCCTGGTGGCACAGTGGTTGAGAGTCCGCCTGCCGATGCAGGGGACACAGGTTCGTGCCCCGGTCCGGGAGGATGCCACATGCCGCGGAGCGGCTGGGCTCGTGAGCCATGGCCGCTGAGCCTGCGCGTCCAGAGCCTGTGCTCCGCAACGGGAGAGGCCACAACAGTGAGAGGCCCGCGTACAGAAAAAAAAAAAAAAAAAAAAAAAAAAAAAAGTAGACACGTGATTTTGCACAATTGGAGTCATATCATGTATGCTGGGGTTTTTTTTTCTTTTTTTACTCTTTTTTTCTTAGTTCCTCTGGCTTTCTTCTAACTGCCCACATGGCCTTTCTCCTCATCACCCTACTGTATGTATTTAAAAATATGTAAGACATAATATGCAGCCTTCCATATTTTTCCATGCTCATGTAATCATTTACAAAATATATTTATGTACAATTTATATACATGTACAGGGTGGATTTTTAGCTTCTTATATGTGTGAGTGGTGGGATCATGTTATACTTTTAAAAATACACATACCTTTCAACCAGCCATCCCATTCCTGGGAATCCGTTTCACAGAAATAAAGGCACTGATTTGTAAGATTATGTGCCAAGAGTACTTTCTACAATATTGTTCATAATAGCAGGAAGGATAGGGGGATGATTGAATAAATAAGGGTATATCTGCACTGTGGAATTTTAGGCAGTCATTTTTTTAAAAAGCGAATTCGATTTATGCCAGAAATGTCTCCTCTACCATTCTCTCTGGTATGGATTTTGCTGTTTTTATTCCTTTACTGACATTTTAGTGGGATTTCAAGAGGGAGAAGAAATAAACGTATTTGGACAATTTTCTTTACAACTGAAAATCTGACTAAATGGATTTCAACACCTGCTCCAGCTTCTGTTATCTTTTTCCTCCTAGAGCTCTAAGGTTGTCTTCAACTCTTTTTATGTCTTACCCTTCTGTATTTTGGAAATTAGGAAATCTCCAGCCTCCAAAATATTAAATTCTTTCTTCACTCTTGGCTTATAACCCCTACTGGTCTTTTCTACCAGCAGCATCCAAAGAAACCCAGCCTCAAGCATTATCTCTAAAAGTAAACTCAGAACCGTGAAATGTCAGTTCAGAAATAGTTCCTGGGACGTTTGGATTTTCTTGGAAATAAGAGACTCATAGGAAAGAAATAGCATCTCTGTATAACCACAGCTCCATCTTCCTTTTCTTTGGCTTCTGTGCAGATTTGAAAAAGGGCGCATCTACACATTCATTGGAGAAGTCGTTGTCTCTGTGAATCCCTACAAGCTGTTGAACATCTATGGGAGGGACACAATCGAGCAGTACAAAGGGCGTGAACTGTACGAGAGACCTCCGCATCTTTTTGCCATTGCCGATGCTGCTTATAAGGCTATGAAGAGGCGATCAAAAGACACTTGCATTGTGATATCAGGTATTTAAGGAGTCCCTGTTCTTCCAAGGTCAATATGTATTTAACTTACTTGGTACTCAAGGGTCCAAACGGTAGATTAGGTCTTTTTTGAAGTTAAAAGCTTAAGTAATTTTATAGGAGAAAAAAAATGTAATGCCAGATTATTTCTGAGCATCTGCTAATCTTGGTTCATTTACACATTATATATTATGTTTGGATGGACTTCTGGTCAATTTTGTAGACTGAGGCGACATGGGAAATTCATTCTCCCATCTCAAACACGGAAAACTACTGGATAAAAATCTAACAAAAATTATTTTAAATAATCACAGAATGAAACCAGGAAAATGAAATCCTGAGGTACCAAAAAGGAAGAATGAACTCCAAGTCAGACTGGTGAACGGGAGCTAGTGACCAGGGACATACAGAGGCCTGGGGGCTGGAAACAGGCTCTCAGAGCTGGGGGCCAGAGCTTTAAAGGCTGCAGAGAGGGAGACAGGTGACAGACCCTGGGTGCCCAAGCACGGGAGCCGAGCCCTCTCTAAAGCTGAGCTCTTCAAGGAATCTTGTGTAGTGAGTTGGGAACAAGAAAATATCTGCCCACTGACCCAGGATACCCTCTCCCAAACTGTAGGACTTTTTTTTCGTGCTAATAATACCTCATATTTGCATGAGTGGCTGTCTACTTTTACACGGCTTTGGTGATCTTTGTTCCATTTTGGTTATCAGTGCAGCTCTCTGATTGGTAAGTAGGACAGTTGTGTTTCTGCTTCACAGATGAGGATATTAAGGGTCAGAGAAGTGAGGCAACTTAGTGTTGGAGTTGAAGAATTATATCCTAAGGCTACATTTTATTAAAACAAATTTTGAAGGCGATATTACTGCCTGATTGTAAAAGGTGGCGGGGTAGAGCGGGAGGCAATTTTATAAGTGTATAAAGTGATAGCAAAAAGTCCCTTTCCCTTGAATACCTCTTTCCCCCCAGAATTCTAGCAGTAACGCCTGTGAACGATAAAGCATTTATCCTTTTAAACATTTTCTCTGTGTGTACAAATACGTATAGTCACACATGCATATGTAATCATAACTATAGAATTATAGAATTATGTCATAACTGCTATTACATAACTTGTTTTTCCATTTAACAATGTCTAGTGGACATCTTTTCATTAGAGTGCCTATAGAAGTAGTGCATTCTCTAACAGTTGTGTAGTATGCCATTGAATAGTTGAATCGTAATTTATTTGCTCAATCCTCTACTGATGGGCATATTATTTTCAGATTTTAGCTATAACACATAGTGTAGTCTGCAGAAATAGTCTGAAAACCTTTGAAGGTTTTCATTGGATTATATTAGTATTTTTAGTATTTCCAGAGTATAAAATTCTACAAGTGGAGTTTTGGGTCACAAGGGATAAACATTTAAAACTCTGGGTTGATAATTATAAACTTATCCTTCTTCCCCTCCTTATGTCACTTGTCATGCTTTTTCTGTGACACCATATGTCTGGAGCTTGCTGCTCTTGTTTTGTTTTTTCACTAAAATTGCTCTAATTTTCTGAAAAAATTATTTCATCCCCATTTTTTTTTTTTTTGCGGTACGGGGGCCTCTCACTGTTGTCGCCTCTCCCGTTGCGGAGCACACGCTCCGGACGCACAGGCTCAACGGCCATGGCTCACGGGCCCAGCCGCTCCGCGGCATGCGGGAGCCTCCCGGACCGGGGCACGAACCCGTGTCCCCTGCATCGGCAGGCGGACTCTCAACCACTGCGCCACCAGGGAAGCCCCCCGTTAAGATTTTTTAAAACTCTGCCATAGAAAACAAAGTTATATTAATTTTGCCTTGGCCACTGTTTGTCACTTTCTTGTTTCTTTTCCACTGGACTTCAGAGTCACTAAGTACTAAGACTTTAAGGAATTAGTTTACCACGTTTTATCCCCTCGAGAGAGATATATATTTTTTTTTTTCTTTTTTTTTTTTTTTTTTTGCGGTACGCGGGCCTCTCACTGCTGTGGCCTCTCGCGTTGCGGAGCACAGGCTCCGGACGCGCAGGCTCAGCGGCCATGGCTCACGGGCCCAGCCGCTCCGCGGCATGTGGGATCTTCCCGGACCGGGGCACGAACCCGTGTCCCCTGCATCGGCAGGCGGACTCTCAACCACTGCGCCACCAGGGAAGCCCCCTCGATATTTTTACTAAGTAAATCTTGATCTGTAATCTGTTATTTTGCTTCTACAATAGTTTTAATTTTTTCAACATGTTCAGATCTGTTAGAACCAATCCCATATCGACAGGATGAAATAACTCAAAAAACCCCCCAAACAATGAAACATAAGGGATTTCAAATGAATAACTAATGTCAAAACTTGAAATTATTCTATTAAAAATTATTCCCCTTGGTTTAAGTTGTAATCTTAAGCCTTGCACAATTTTTCCCCAGGGGAAAGTGGAGCTGGTAAAACGGAAGCCAGTAAGTACATCATGCAGTACATTGCGGCCATCACCAACCCCAGTCAGAGAGCGGAGATTGAAAGGTAAGGGCAGTCTAACAATGGGAGGAAGTTCTCACTGGAGCCTCATTTTCTATACAGACTGGACTAGGTTAGGCCTAAACTCTGATATGCATGGAGTGTTTATTAATGGTTAAATTACTTTGATTCCCTTCCTGCATACTGTCCCTGTACTTTTATTTATATCCCTCGATTTCTATATTTGTTTTTAATAGAAAGATACTGCTAAGGTGATTCTAGTCTGTCACCGCTGCCTTCAGTGTTATGTGTGCTCAGCAAAGATGTTATACTTTACTGGTAGTTGTATTGTTCAAGCTCTCACAGGTTTCTTGCTCTTTCTACTATACCAGCATCTTTTGTAAACTGTGTTCTACACTCCCTAGAGTGAAAGGGGGACTCTGGGAGGCAGATCCATGCTGTTCCATCATTGCTAGAAGCAGAACCTTGGTATTAGAAGCTCTGAATAGGGTTCATTTCCTGAACGGGTTTCAGGCCGCATCATGCTCTGCTCACAGCAAGATGAGTGATAAAGCGGGTACGCACTGTTTGGGGCCCAGTGTTCAGCAGAGTGTCTGGTACGTGGTATTTACGTAGTAAGTATGTAAGGAATTCAGGGATGGGGTTTTTTTTTAAATAAGAAAGTAGGAAGTGTGGCTATAAAGCAACATGACTTGACTTCCTTATGTGGTGTGGACTTTTTGAAGAGGAAAAAATAAGAGCTTTCCAAAGTTGCTACTTTGAGGCTCAGTATTTATTTACAGAAGAGTCACATTCCGTATATACATCTCAATCTTCAGTTTTATGAATAGAGAGAAAGGATGCTGGGTTGGTCTGAAAGCAGAGAATTTGGACTAGACTCCCCTGCACGAGTAGAATTGGGCTAGATTGCCAGGTCAAAAGAGGTATTTTTCTTAATAGTGATACATCCGCAATTCTGACTTTGCAACCTAACAGGACAAGAACAAGGATATAAGTAAGTATTAAAAATTTCCTTTGGAGCTGAGGAGAGTAACTGGCTGAGAACTAAATTAATTTTATTTCTAAACCCAGTTGGTACACTGGAGTAAGGCGTATTTACATTTACCAGTTTATTTATTTTTATTATTATTATTTGGCTGTGTTGGGTCTTCGTTGCTGCATGCGGGCTTTCTCTAGTTGCAGCGAGCGGGGGCTCCTCTTCGTTGCGGTGCGCTGGCTTCTCATTGCAGTGGCTTCTCTTGTTGCAGAGCACGGGCTCTAGGTGTGCGGGCTTCAGTAGTTGCGGTGCGTGGGCTCAGTAGTTGTGGCTCGTGGGCTGTAGGGTGCAGGCTCAGTAGTTGTGGTGCACGGGCTTAATTTCTCCGTGGCATGTGGGATCTTCCCGGACCCGGGCTCGAACCCGTGTCCCCTGCATTGGCAGGCAGATTCCAAACCACTGTGCCACCAGGGAAGCCCCATTTACTAGTTTTTTAAGAGCATATCTTACCACAGTTTATAGACACTTTCCATTATTAACCATAAGCAAGCAGTTTCCCTTGCCCCAATTATAAGTATACTTTCATTCGTGAGGAGATAAATTTGTAGGGTCACTTACAGTGGTAGTGGAAGGACCAGGGGATCCGGTACATCAGGTTATTTTGGCCATATGCCCATATAAGAGGAATTTTGTCCGTGAAATAGAATCAAAGACATAAAGCCTAGAATGAAGTTAAAATATATCCACTGGGAAAGACTGCTCTGTAAAGAGTTAGCATTCATCCAGTAAAGAATGACTTAAATACCTGGTATCAAAGAGAGATTCCATACAGCTTCAAACGAAATGATGAGCAGTTTCTAAACTAATCAAGACCACATTTATGATGTATTAACCAAATGCAGTAAATTTCACTAGGCTTTATAAGCAAGAACTTTAAAAAATGGAATCATTTTCTGTATCACCCGTTCTTTTCAGAACATCTCTTTTTAAGATTTTTCTTTATGTAAATAAAATATGTTCATTTAAAAGAAAAACTAAAATTTACAGCATGATGTAAAACATGAAAGTTCCCTGAAATTCCACCCTACATACCCCATCAACCTAGGTAACCATAGTGAAGTGTGCTGTCCCCTCCAGATTTGTAAGCATTTAATAACACGTGTGTGTGCGCACACACACATGCCCCCACACGTGTGCACCCACACACACACAAATCCTGCAATACATATTATTTTGCAGCTTCATCTCTCGTTCATTAATGTATTCTGCACATCTTTCTATGTCACTACATATTATACTGGGAAACAAAAATTTATTTTTATCCATCCCTATTGGTGGACATTTAGGTTGTTTGTAATATATATATTTTTTGATGTTACAAACAATGATACAGTCAGCATCTTTGTACACAAATTTGCATGTCTTTTAATGAAATTTAGCTTCTTTAAAGTCCCAGCCTTTAAAACTTTTACAGTGATTTTCATTTATCTGTGTTAAAGAGTGAAGAATATGTTGCTTAAGTCCAACTGTGTCTTGGAAGCTTTTGGAAATGCCAAAACCAACCGCAATGACAACTCAAGCAGGTTTGGAAAATACATGGATATCAACTTTGATTTCAAGGGGGACCCTATTGGTGGACATATCAATAACTACTTACTGGAGAAGGTAAAAAGTGCTTAATTTCTGAGGGTAATGTTTGCAAATGCTGATTTTTTTTTTTTTTTTTGGCCTGGAATTGTTTTTTCAAATTGAGTTATAATTAACCTACAATATTAGTTTCAGGTGTACCATGTAGTGATTCAGTATTTTTATACATTCTAAAATGATCACCACAGTAAGACCAGTTACCATCCATCACCATACAGAGTTTACAGTATTATTGACTATATTCCCTATGTGTACATTACCTCCCCGTGACTTATTTATTTTGTAACTGGTTGTACTTCTTAATCCCCTTCAGCTATTTCATCTATGCCCCCAACCCCATCCCCTCTGGCAACCACCAGTTTGTTCTCTGTATCTATGAGTCTGTTCATGCTGAATGTTTTTTTTTAAACCTGATTATATTAGTAGAATTTCTTTCGTTGCCCCAAAGTAGCTTTTAATCCTGTTCTCTGTCCCTTCCTGCTCCTCAGTTAGCTTTCTATGGCAAAATAATCTCTTTCTGTGTTCTCTTATTAGCACTTACAGTATCAAGCTGGGAAAAGTTATAGACTTTGTAGGTAAAGGTTTAGGTGGGAGGGGTGGTGAGGGGTGCCAACGTTTGGGTAAGGTTTAACAAAAACCCATCTAGGACTAATCACTTCTACTCCTTCTACACATCCTCCCATGTTTTTATTTTCATTGATTGGCAATCTCGTTTTCTTCTAGTTTCTCTTTGTTCACTGCTTTATAGTAACATAGATGTACTTTGTGATCTTACAGCCTAATTATGAAGCATACTGCATTTGGTCTGTGAAAACTTAGAGTGTGTTTTTATCTGCCCATGTGAATGATAGGCCCAGTTTGTAGAAGATTTCAGTTAAAACGCTCCTCTTGGGGCTGCCAGAGAGGTTGTGTCCTAACTAAACTTCAGTTAGTTAGATTCGCCTGGTTATTACAGTTAAGATTGAACTTTACTAGGTTAAGTCTCCACCTTGAATTGTACTCAGATTTGAACTGACATGCCTTCTCAGTTAAGTGTTTTCCGTCTCAGTCACACCATAGCAGTCTTTATGGCTGCAGAATGCAGTATAAATCTTATTTTTGTCTGTTAAACTGAAGTCAGACTGTTAAGGAAATCTTGTTTTATCAGAGTCAGTTGAAAAATGACAGGAAATGCCAGTTATTATCAGTCTTTTTTCCAGAATGTTTCATGGCTTCACTTTAAGTACATGCTCAATCAAAAGAATACCCTTGAATGAACATACATTTTGAGTCCTCTCTCAAGAGCAATCTTTTTGAAACCATCTAAAGCAGAGGTCTCTGTATATGGATTTTGTTCAGCTCACTTTATTACAGGATATAAAGCCTTGCTCTTTGAAATGCCAGCAGACCCTCAGGAAGGGAATGTTGAGAATATTCCTCCCTAAACATTCCTTCCTATTCTCCCCACTTGCAATCCCCCCACCCAAAAAATTTCCTCTTTAGGCTCTAGGTTTAAAAAATCAAAATAGCTTCATTTTCAGAAAGTTTAAGGAGCTCTGTTTTTAAAAGAGTAAAAAGAATTATCAACAAATTGCACAGAAAACCCCGTAGAGATCTAGTTTTAGGTTGGTCCCATCCGTGCGGTCTTTAGGACATTTCAATGCACTGTTGATACAGGATTCCCTGGGAAAGTGGCTCTCGTTTTCTTTTAGGAGTACATTCTCGATTAATGATTTTTTTAAAATTTGTTTTATTGAAGTCTAGTTGATTTACAATATGTTAATTTCTGCCATACAGCACAGTGATTCAGTTATATATGTATATTCTTTTTCATATCCTTTTCCATTATGGTTTATCACAGGATATTAAATATAGTTCCCTGTGCTATACAGTAGGCCCTTGTTGTTTATTCATTATATATTATATATTCTATAATAGTTTGCATATGCTAATCCCAAACTCCCAATCCATCCCCCACATCCCCTCTCCCCTTTGGAGATCACAAGTCTGTTCTCTATGTCTGTGAGTCTGTTTCTGTTTTGTAAATAAGTTCATTTGTATTATTTTTTAGATTCCACATATAAGTGATATCATATGGTATTTGTCTTTCTCTTTCTGACTTGCTTCACTTAGTATGGTAATCTCTAGGGCCATCCATGTTGCTCCAAATGGCATTATTTCATTCTTTTTTATGACTGAGTGGTATTCCGTTGTATATATGTCCCTCATCAGATTAATGATTTTAATGTGCTTTTTTTTTTTTTAGTCTAGAGTGATTGTGCAACAGCCAGGAGAAAGAAGCTTTCATTCTTTCTATCAGGTTAGTAATCTGTTATGCAGATAATCAACCATTTGCTCAGTTGCGCAGGAAATCGATGTTTTTATTTGGGGCTCTCTCCTGTCCTGTGCCTCCCATGCCTCCATTGGCCCGTGATACGTTACACATGCGTGCACCCTACCCCGTGGGCTTCTTCAGAGACTTGACGAGCATGGCTGTTATAAAGAGCTAGCAGGTGGTTAACCAACCGGACGACTGCCTTAGTTGAGCATCCCTTGTGTTTCTTTGCAGTGTAGGTAACATTTTAATGACCCTAGAAGCTTTTGAAATGGTACATTCTGAATATGTTAAATTAATTTTGTCTTATTTTTGAATTGAAGCTTTTGTTCCCATTTTGGGGTGTTCCAGAGATGGGAATAGAAATTCAGGTTGTTTTCGTTAAAAAAATCAATTTTAAAAATCCAATAGTTACATCTTTTCAGTAAACCGAAGTGTGCAGTTTAATATAAAGGATTTAAATGTATTGCCTTCTAAAATGTATGTTCTATGTAGAAGGACTATGCGTATTGTATTTGTGTTTTTGGTGACAGTTCGCCATGTTTCCAATAAACTAGCTTTCTACCAAATATAAGAGTTCTGTTCGTTTCAAGAGCCCATAACTTTTTCCACACTTGAATGAAAGTGTTGGAATTTGTCTTTGTCCAACACTACAGTCCTGGTTACCCAGTTGTCCTTTCCTGGGATACAGAGATTGATGAGGAAAAGCTGTTTGTTTCCAGTGTAATTCAACATATGACTGGCTGCTGACACCTCTTAGTTCTGAGGCAATATTGACTTTTTCTGAATTTGAAACATAACCCTATACTGTCCAGATAACAAGGCCGCTAAGCACATGACCACCACAGAGCGCAAGCGCCTGTTTTACAAATGGCCACAGTCGAAGCAAAACCTTTCACGCCAGTTATGTTGTGAAAGGGCTAAGACTTTTTAAAGTAATTTTCCTCATGACTGTATAACATTGTCAATCACTGATGATGCTGAAGCCATTACCTTCGAGGTTTAAAAAAAAAAAAAAAAATCTTCAAAGCTAGAAACAGGACGACCTAAGTGAATTAGCCCAGAAAATGAAAAAAAAGCTAGACTACCAGTAAGAATACATGGTGTGTTGGGTTCAGGATGTATTTTGCTAACTTATTATTTTTTTTTTTTTGCGGTACGCGGGCCTCTCACTGTTGCGGCCTCTCCCGTTGCGGAGCACAGGCTCCGGACGCGCAGGCTCAGCGGCCATGGCTCACGGGCCCAGCCGCTCTGCAGCATGTGGGATCTTCCCCGACGGGGGTACGAACCCGTGTCCCCTGCATCGGCAGGCGGACTCTCAACCACTGCGCCACCAGGGAAGCCCTTGCTAACTTATTTTTAATTAAATATTTTTCAGCTACTCCAAGGAGGTTCAGAGCAGATGCTCCGCTCTCTGCATCTCCAGAAATCCCTTTCATCCTACAGTTACATCCATGTTGGAGCCCAATTAAAGGTAAGCGTTTCCTCTTTGAGATGATTCAGAAATAGAATCAGAGAATCAGAAGGGACATTAAATAATTATCTGGTCCAGCCTGCTGCCTTTAGGCAAATGAATGGCTCTTTTATTCTATTCTATTTTTAAAATTCTCAGGGACAGAGATTCAATATATTATTGACTCAATAACTTGCTTAATAACCCATTACTGTATTTTATCACCATCCGATAGGAAAGAAGTTTCTCTCTTACGATCTGGTGGGGTTTTTAAAAATTTTTAATCCTATTACTTTTATTTTGACACTATAAAAATATTGTTACAAGTAGGAAATCTATCGCAAAAGAAGGTACTATATCATTTGGCCAAAGGCAAGTTGGTAAGACAAAAGAAAGTTTAAAAGCACTGTGGTATTAAGTAAGTAAGTAAGTAAGTAAGTAAGTAAGTAAATAAATAAATAAGCAAGCCAAGCAAGCACTGTGGTTGAAAATGGATATCACAGATTGCCATTCACTATTTTTTCCAATAATGAGTTTGATGTATCCTAGAAATAGTTTTGTGACCCTTGGAGCATTTCTATCCTGCCTTCAATTTTTTTCCCCTTCCTTTGCATGTAAGCCCTTGCTCACACATATGCAGATCTTTTTGCCCTTTTATTTCTAATTAGTTTTCTGCTATATATATAATACAATTTCTGCTAGCCATTTTATACCTAATCCTAGTAATGTAGTAGCTTATTGATGATAGGTTATAAAACAGTAATTGCAGTGTTATCCAGTTTTGTTGGGGGAAAGGTGTGTGTGTGTGCGTGTGTATGTATGTGTGTGTGTGTGTGTATACACACACACATACACACATACATACGCACACACATATACACACATACGTGAAATAAGATTTGGAGGGAAATAGACTAGGGTTTTACTTGTTTACTCTGGATGTATGAGATTATGGGTATTTGTGGTGTTCTGCTTTTTCCACGTTTCACATTTCTTCTATAATTAAAAATGCACAGCTTTTATAGTTGGGGGAAAAATAAAAGAATTTATAAAAGGAAATAAGCTAGATGTGGGAGGTGTTTCTTTTTTTTTTTGTAATTTTTTCTCTTCATCTTAAGCTAATTATACCTGCATTACTGGTTTAATGGTATTTTTATTATTGTGCATATAAATAAATGATATTTAGCATTTTGCAATTAATTTTCCATTGTTTGAAATTTAAGTTGCACGAATTTTTTACTTTTACAGTCATCTGAGAACAGGATGTTTGGCTGAAAATTAATTAAAAGCGAACAAAGCACCAGAGGGCAGTACTCCAGCTTTCTGAGAATAGGTCAGAGGTACTTAAAGATGTATAAAGGATTGTAAAATCAACACTTAAAAAGCCAGTGACTGAAAATATTCTTTTTAAATCAGATTGTCTTATTGACCAAGTGGCTTTTGGCCCGGTCATGTAGAGCCCCACAGAAAGCAAGTATTAAATAAACATTTAGCCTTTTTTTCAAAGCTAAATTTAGCTTAGGTTCCCTTTCCATCAAAGTTTTCCATTCCTATTCCTCCCCCTCCTTTTTTTCTGCCTCTCTAATAAAAACAAAGAAGCAATACATGATCACAGTCAAAACCTAAAATAAAGATGAACCAAAAGAAATAAAAATATGCTAAAGCTCACTATCCAGAGATAATTATTGATAACAACAGTTTATGTGTATATATTTATTCATGGAATCATATAATAAATCCTGATGAAATAAACCTTTTATTATAATATAATCATTAATATCTTCCCATGTAAACAAATATAAATTAATAGAATGATTTTAGTAACTATAAAGTATTGCACTCTGTGTATCATACTTTTACTTAGCTATTCTAAAATATAGGACTCATGTACAATTACGACCCTGTGGGTTGCAGGTAAGGTAAGACCCAATTAAAAGTCACCAAAAACAATAAGGAACTTGGTTTTCTCACATAACAAGAAGCCCTAGGATGGGGCAGTTCCAGACGTGGTTAATTCAGTGCCTTAACAATGTTGATAGGGACCCAGATGTTCGTTTGTTTCTCCCACTTACCAGTTCTGCCATCCTCACTGGATCGAGCTGGTCTACCACAGCTGATTTTCCTCATGGTCCCCAAATGGCAGCAGCAGTTCTAGGAGTCACAGGCAGAGGAAACGTTCCTGGCCGTAACCCTTGATAAGCTAGGGAAACCTCATGTCTTATGGACCGGAGTGGCATCACATGTCCATGGCTGACCAATCACTTGGTAAAGGGAATAAGGTCCCTGTGATTTGTTTAGACCAATGAAGATTTACCTCCTGAGGCTGGCACCAGTTCTGAAGAACGGGTGCACTCAGAGAGGGGTAAACAAATCGGGCTTCTATCAACAAGAACGAAGTGGGGCTGGGGAATGCCTGTTAGGTAAGCAGCTGACAGTTCTCAATAGGACACGTAGACTTTGTGTCTGGTTTCTTTGCAGTTTCGACATGGTTGCAGCTTCTAATAATAGAAATATCTGATACTCGAGTGCTTTTTATGTGCTCGGAACTAGGGAGGTGCTTTATATAAATTCTCATTCCATTCCCACAACAACCCTGTAAGAAAGGTATTGTTATGCCCATTGTACCCATGAGGAAATTGAGACTTGACAAGGTTAACTCTCTCACTCACAGACCTGGGAGGGGGAAGAGCTTGCCTGGTCGCGTCCTGGACGTTAGAGGGACACATGCTCATCAGGCAGAGGGGAATCCTCCCTGTGCTCTTCCTTAGCAGGTGAGCATCAGGCCAGGTCTCTGTGTCCCGGCCAGAGCAGAAACTCACCAAGGAAGAGATCAGGCCCCGCGCAGATGCTGCTTTGGGAAGACTGCTAAGATAGGCAGTTACCGTTGCTTTATTGTAAATTTTATTGACACGCTTGTATTTCCAACCTGAGGGCTACAGATCCTCAAGGCGGGCGATTTATCTTTGAACCCCTGTCTTAGTCTAGCTGGGCTGCTAACAACAGAAATACCATAAACTGGGGTGCCTTATACACAACAAAGGTTGATTTTCACAGTTCTGGAGGCTGGGAAGTCCAAGATCAAGGCACCTGCGGAGTCAGTGCACGCTTCCTGGTTCAAAGGTGGTGCCTGCTTGCTGTGTCCTCACAGGGCAGAAGGGCCAGGGTTCTCTGGGTCTCTTTCATATGGGCACCAATCCATTGTAAGGGCTTCACCCTCAAGACCTAATCACCTCCCAGAGACCCCACCTCTTAACACCATCACCTTGGGGGTTAGGATTTCAACATACAAATTTGGGGGTCAGGGGACAGACATTTATTCTACAGCAGCACTTCTGTGCCATTTAAAGATCTGACTTGCTGGGGCTTCCCTGGTGGCGCAGTGGTTGAGAGTCCACCTGCCGATGCAGGGGACACGGGTTCGCGCCCCGGTCTGGGAGGATCCCACATGCCGCGGAGCGGCTGGGCCCGTGAGCCATGGCCGCTGAGCCTGCGCGTCCGGAACCTGTGCTCCGCAACGGGAGGGGCCGCAACAGTGAGAGGCCCGCGTACCGCAAAAAAAAAAAAAAAAAGATCTGACTTGCTGAATGTTTGTTGAATGCCTGAAAAAGTGAAGTGATAGTCCCAGACCAGTTCCTAGCTTGCTGAATGATCAAGGCAGGCCACTTGGCTTTGGGAGGCCTGCTCTTCCTCACCTGTGGAGTAGAAAGCTTGACCGTACAAGCGTGGGAGTGTTGTTCCCAGCCTGGACAAGACTAACTGTGGAACAGAAAGCCACAGACGACAGTAGCTAGGCATATGTCTCGGAGGCTCCGTCAGTCAGAGTTTCCATTTGTGGTCTCATATCTCATGCCACTTCCTCCACTCATCCTGGAGCTTCTCTGAGCCAGCTCAGGACTTGCTTCCTCCCGAAGGTTCCAGAAATGTTCCTGGTGCTTGTCTTAGGTGACGGCGACTTTCACAATTGGGCATTGTGGGTGCCGCGTTATGTTTCTACCCCTGAGATCATTTTTATTTTCTTTGGATCCCCATCATCCCTTCAATGACTTACTCCAAAGGCATCAAGACCTTGGCTACACTTGAATTTAGCCTCATAGTTTTGGGATGTTAATGCTCACATGCAGTGTCTGTGACCTCAGTTTCCTGTTTTCATTCCTAGTCGTCTATCAATGATGCCGCAGAATTCAAAGTAGTAGCTGACGCCATGAAAGTCATTGGCTTCCAACCTGAGGAGATTCAAACAGTGTATAAAATTTTGGGTGCTATTCTTCACTTGGTGAGTAGGGACGCCTTTCAGAATTCTTCGCCTCCCTGTGGGACAAGGATGTTTTTTCAGAAGGTTTGGGGTTTTGTAAAAAGTAATTTATGTAGAGAAAATTCCTCTGACATTTTGAAGAAATTACTCTCTCTGTAGTTTCCTCCAATGTGTTATAATAATATGAGGGATTTTCCAAGCCACTGTGGGTTTTGAGACTGTGGCTTTAGTTCACTGCCTTCCCGGTATGTCAGACTTCGAACTGGTTAATTTCAAAGGTAAAAGAGTTCAGCAGTGATGTGACCACCAGTGGGATAAGCTAAAATCTTTTGAACAGAGCAAATTTCTAAAGGCATTTGAAGCATGGAATCATAGATTTCTAGAACTAGAATTTTGATGATCTCATTTTATAGATTGGAAATGACTGGCTTAAAAGCACATCCAGTTCATTGCAGCCAACACCACCGACCACCCTGGCCCACTTATGCACAGGTTATTTTCCACACATCACACCAACCTTAGAAGTAAAGAACCATCGGTCGGAGTCCTTTCATTACTGTCTGTGATTAGAGATGTTGAAAACATAATGAACGTGTAACCTGGTAGTAAATGAGTGACAACATGGATACAAATCTGGAGTAAAAACGACCTTTCGCTTTCCTGTGGCGAGATTTAACTCTAAGTGAATCAGAAATACACAGGACCTATATGAAAAATATTATATAGCAGTATATAAACAATCTCTTAAATGTTCCTGACTAGGAAAACTTTACCATTCTAAATTGTCTCATCCTTTCAACTAGTTTATAAATACGGTGCTACAATAATCCTTCAGAATCCAAAGAGGAATTTTGTTTTTCATTTGACATAATGATTGTAGAATTTATGTAGAACAATAAACATGTAAGAAGGTCCAATAAAATGTGTTAGGGTAGGGGGAGCAGGGGAGAGGAGGCATGACTAATTCCACCAGGTTTAAAATGATAGTAAAAGCCACAGTACTTTAAAACTTGCTGCATAAATTCAGCACCAGATTAATCAACAGATTAGTTCATGTTCTGGACACTTGGTAGATGGCTAATAAGTATTTGTTGCTTACTGACTGAGTGGAATATAAATAGACTCAAAAACTTGGTGGAAATTAATATGTAATAAAGGTGATATTTCAAATCAGGAGGAAAAGCTAGACTATTTGATTAATGGTGTCGGAGCAACTAACCCTCTGAAAAAATAAAGTTAAATTCTTACTTTACACCACATACCAACATACATTCTGGTGGATAAAAAGCTTAAATGTAAGAATAGCTGTATGAGGAATAGAGGAAAATATTAAATATTCATAAAATCTTCAGAGTAGGAATGATCTAAGTATAACACCAAAGAAAGAAAAACCCTGAAGCAAATGATTCATAGATTTGACTACATAAAAATGTAAAATTTCCATCCATCAAAAACATATGCTGAGGGCTTCCCTGGTGGCGCACTGGTTGAGAGTCCGCCTGCCGATGCAGGGGACACAGGTTCGTGCCCCAGTCCGGGAAGATCCCACATGCCGCGGAGCGGCTGGGCCCGTGAGCCATGGCCGCTGAGCCTGCGCGTCCGGAGCCTGTGCTCCGCAACGGGAGAGGCCACAGCAGTGAGAGGCCCGCGTACTGCAAAAAAAAAAAAAAGAAAAAAGAAAGAAAACAAACATGCTGAAAATTAAAATATAGATGAGTGTCTGGAGAAGGAAGAAATGCATAAACACTAGGTTTTTATACCTTGCGATATTAATGTATTTAGGAAAATAGGCACTCCAAACACGGTCCCTTGGAATTCTCTCTTCAACTAGCAAATATATCCCTGACATCGTTTTTCAGAATCTCATTGGAAGTGGTGTGTCTTGGTTTTTCTCTTCTGATACAGGGAAATTTAAAGTTTGTAGTGGATGGTGACACGCCTCTGATTGAAAATGGCAGGCTTGTATCTATCATAGCAGAATTGCTGTCCACCAAGACAGACATGGTTGAGAAAGCCCTCCTTTACCGGACGGTGGCTACGGGTCGTGATGTCATCGACAAGCAACACACAGAACAGGAAGCCAGCTACGGCAGGGATGCCTTTGCTAAGGTGGGGTTTTAAAGGCATTGTGTCTGCCTTGCGAGGGTTCTGGTACCAAAATTTCTAACATCATGGGGAGGAGGTGTTTCCATACACCACCAGTTCTCTGTGATACAAGCTGGGTGTCCTACAGTTTAACTCAATTCTAACACTGTCTACCGGAGATGGTATCACATCCCACTGGTTAAGGGCTCAGTCCCCCAAGCCTGTCCCCCAACACACACACACACACACACACACACACACACACACACACACACACACACACACACACACACACGCTTATCACCTGTGCTTCTGACCAACCACCTATAGATGGGAAGTACCAACAACCTCCTCCTTGGATTCCATTAATTGCTAGAGTGGCTCACAGAACTCAGGGAAACATTTATTTACATTTCCCGGTTATTAAAGGATATGATAAAGGATACAGACCAACAGCCAGATGAAGAGATTTACAGGGCAAAGTCTGGGAAGGTCCCGAGGACAGGAGCTTCCGTCCCCATGGGGTTGGGGTACGTCACCCTCCCAATGTGTGGATGTGTTCGCCAACTGGGAAGCTCCCAAACCCTGTACTTTGGGGATATTATGGCGCTTCCTCGTGTAGGCATGGTCAATTATTAACTCCATTTCCAGCCCCTCTTCCCTCTCTGGAGGATGAGAGGCGGGACTGGCAATTCTAAACTTCTAAGCATGGCTTGGTCTTCCTGGTGCCCGGCCCCCAGCTAGGAGCACACTCAGAGTCACCTCCGCAGAGTAAAGATGCTCCTAATGCTCTTATCACTCAGAAATGTACAAGGGTTTTAGGAGCCCCGGGTCAGGGATGGGGTCCAAGACAAATATCAGAACAAGAGATGCTCTGAGTGTTCTTATCACTTAGGAAATTACAAGGGTTTCAAGAGCTCTGTGCCAGGAACCAGGGACAGAGACCAGTATATTTTCTATTATCTCACAGCCTGGTGTTGATCTCAGTTTCATTTGTAGTGAAATTCTATGAGGAGGTGATCAAGACGTTCCTTGAAAGTAGGTTAAGCCTTTTGAAACCAGAATGGTACTTTTTGACCATCACGGTCTCAGAACACCCCATGGCTGTGAGCACCGCTGCCAGAAACATTCTCAGAAAAGCAGAAGCCGACTGACTGGGGAGCTCAGGGCCCCTCGCTTGCACAGGCCCCTTTTGTGGCCCTTCGTTTTGCTTTCCTCACTTGATAATGCTTCGTGCAAGTCCCTTTCAAGCCAATTGATGGACCCATTGTTTTAGTGTCTGTGTGGTGATGGGACCATAATTTATTAACCATCCACCTCTATGTCATTCACCTTGTTCCCTTTTTTTTTGCCACTACAAAGAATGCTGCAAATCCTTGTCCATCTTTCCTTACACACCAGTGCTTTTACTTCAGTTAGATGGCCTGCCAGGAATGAGCAGGTCAAAGGACACCCTGATCTGAGGCTTTAAGTGACTGATTTTCTGGGTGTACAGTGATACCTCATTGTTACTTTAGTTTTCATCGCTAGTGTATTTGAGCATCTTTTCCTATTTTTGTAGAGTATTTACATCTGTTCTGAGAATTGCTTGGGTATATGCTTTGTACATTTTTCTTTGGGGCTGTTATCTTTTTATTGTCCATTTGTAAGAGCTCATAACTTTAACCTATTGTCTGTTATCCATGTGGCAAATATTTTATTTTCCCAAGTTAACATTTTCTCTTTTTCTTGTTTGCTGGTTGATTAGGTTGCTACATATTCCATTTTTTACCCCTGTAAACCTCTTGCTTGGTTTTTAGTCTTCAGAGGAATTTGAATTTATCCAAATGCAATGGAGAGTGGCATATTTTAAGCAGAGATAATGTCATCAAGTTTGAATTTTTAAAATGATGGCTCTGACCTTAGTATGAGAATCTTATGGGGCAGTGGGTAGGGCAAGGGTGGAAGCAAAGAGACCAATTAAGAGGATATTTCAGTAATCCAGGAGGATGATGATAGCAGCTTGGACAGGGAAAGTAGCAGTGGAAATGGGGAAAAGAGGATGATTTGAGACAAACTGTATCTGGAGAATAAAATCCACAGGACCTGTTGTTCTGGGGATGATGGAATCAAGGATAATTTCTGACATGGTCCAACCCACTTCTCCTGTCTCATTTCCTGCCATATTCCAGACTCGTTTCTTTACCACATGAGACTTCTCTCAGGCCTTACATGTTGTCTTTATCCCTTTATCCTTCCAGCCACAGGGCCTCTGCACATGCTGTTTCCTCTGCCTGGATTGTTCTTCTCTCCCCTCTCACCTGGTTAACTCTTACCATCCTTCTGATGTCAGCCCACTTTCTCAGAGAAGCCATCCCTGGCCTTTCTGAACACTGAACAGGTTGAAGTCTCCTCACATCCCATGCACCTCATCTGTGTGCGCGCGTGTGTGTGATTTTCCTTCACTCTACTCCCTGAGCTCCTTGGAGGCAGAGACAATGTTCATGTTACTTGGTACAGTGTCTCCCACAAACTGCACAGAGCAAGTACCCAGCAAACATTTAATGAGTGAATAAATCCCCAAGTTTCTGTCTCTATTTATTTATGGTTCAAAGTTGGGTAGGAAGGACTTCCCTGGTGGCGCAGTGGTTAAGAATCCGCCTGCCAAGGCAGGGGACACGGGTTCGAGCCCTGGTCCAGGAAGATCCCACATGCCGCAGAGCAACTAAGCCCGTGCACCACAACTACTGAGCCTACGCTCTAGAGCCCGCGAAGCCACAACTACTGAGCCCGCATGCCCACAACTACCGAATTCTGCGCACCTAGAGCCCGTGCTCCTCAACAAGAGAAGCCACCGCGTTGAGAAGCCCGCACAATGCAACAGAGTAGCCCCCGCTCGCCGCTACTAGAGAAAGCCCACGCACAGCAGTGAAGACCCAACACAGCCAAAAATAAAAATTAATTAATTAATTAAATTAAAAAAAAAAAGTTGGGTAGGAACAGTTTTAGGAGGTGGGAAGATCAATAGTCCAGACAGGACATAAGTTTGAGACAGCTGTGAGACATCCAAGAGTGTTGTCAGGTAGGCAGTCAGACACGGGAGCCTGGAGCTCAGAGGAGAGATCTGCATTCAGGTGATACATTTAGGGGTAATATTGTATCACCGTTCTTTAATATTGTATGAAATGACTTAAAGAGGAAGAGATAGGGAGTGAAGAGAAGAGGGGGCTAGGAAGAGCTCCAACTTCTAGAGATCAGGTAGAGGAGGAGACCTACTAAAGGTCACCGTTAAGGAGCAGCCAGTGAGATAAGAGGAAAATTAAGAAAGTGTGGATTCAGGACTTCCCCGGGGGTCCATTGGTTAAGACTTCACTCTTCCACTGCAGGGGGCGTGGGTTCGATCCCTGGTTGGGGAACTAAGTGCCCGCATGCCACCTGGCATGGCCAAAAACAAACAGACAAACAAGAAAGTGTGATATTACAAATCCCAGAGAGCAGAATGTTTCAAGACAAGAGTAGGAAATTGGGGTGAGTGATGCTGAGTATCTGAGTAAGATGTCCCTATAGAGGTACAAGAAAGGGTCCATATAGAGGTGCTTGGGGTCCTTGATGAGCCATTTCAACGGAGTCCTGAGACAGAAGTGAAGAGGAGTGGCTGGAAGCGTAAAGGGGGGAGGGGGAGGGGAGGAATGGAGGTGATGTGTATAGATGTGTGTAGGTGAAGAGAGTGGGTTGCTGGAGGGAGACGTGAAGGAAAGGCTTTCTAAAGATGTGACGTTGCAGTGCACATTTGTGTCAGGATGTGAATGTGTGTGTGTGTGGTGCCTTTGTCCCTGTGTGTGTTTGCGTGTGTATCCTTGTGCATTGACTGTGTATTTTGATTCTCAAGGAATTCGAAATGGTGGCCTTTTGGCTCAGATCTTTATTTAGCATTATAAATCAATGTTTATATATTTAGAATCCATAGGGCGTAGAGCTCATTGGTTCTCTGCTTTTTCTCGTTGATGAGATTAAAATAAAGCAATGAAGCGACTTACATGAGGCAGTAGGCAAATTATTGGTATTAGCAGGGCACAGAAACACACCTAAGGAATGTTGGTGGAATACAACACATGTAGTGACCCGTAATAATCTTTTAAAACGCCAAACGTCATGCTACGTCATATAATTTTTAAACAGATGATCTGCATTTCTCATTTTTCAGCTTTTAGAGGATTAACAGCCGTGCTAAACGGTAAGGAGGCGGTCAATAGGAATTTAAAACTTAGCACAAATCCAAACAGGGGACTCATTTCCAATGGGCAAGAATTTACGATGTCATTTTCATCCCAGGCCATATATGAGCGCCTTTTTTGTTGGATTGTTTCTCGCATCAATGGTAGCATAGAGGTCAAGAACTCTGACACCACCATCCACGGGAAGAACACTGTTATTGGTGTCTTGGATATCTACGGCTTTGAAATCTTCGACAACAACAGGTAAACCGATAAGTTACTGAAAACCCTATTGTTTATTTTTGTTATTTGTTTGAGCCTAATTGATGCCTTTTCTTGCAGCTTTGAACAATTCTGCATCAATTACTGCAATGAGAAGCTCCAGCAGCTGTTTATTCAGCTGGTCCTGAAGCAAGAACAGGAGGAGTACCAGCGGGAAGGGATCCCCTGGAAGCACGTGAGTGGGACTCGCACAGACTGTTTGTGATCACGTCAACCCTTAGCATCTTGGGTATCTGCTGATCTTCTCGGGTGCTTGAAACACCTAAACCTTAGCTTTCCTTTTTGGGGTATTGAAATAGTACAGTTCATTTTCAGGGTTGATAGGTGGGATTTCTCTAATTTGGTCGACTGTCTGGTTGGTGCCCAGAAAAGGCGGAGTTAAAAATCAGTAAACTTACGTTCACTTTACAGCTGATACCACATAGTTTTTTGATTCACATCTGTCTATTAGAGTTTAGCATCATTTATAAGTTATTCAGAGCACCACCTCATGCCTTCAATAGGCTGAACTTTCCTGCCAAATTGAGTTTCTTCCCCTTCCTTCTTTCTTTTTTTGCTCTTATTTCTCCTTTTTTCTTCTCCTACTTTGTAAGCCAAGTGGCATTTTATTGTCTTTGGTTAATGAGGTTCATATTCCCTGAAACCCATGCATGAAAACAGGTGTATTAACTTTGATTTCCATTTACTTTCCTTTGTGTCACACAACAGTTATCACCTCTCTTCTCCTGGCTCTCTGTGAACTTTGTATTTGTCACTAGTCCGATAAGATACAGCCAGACAGTATGATTGATGCAGGGTGCAATGCCACAGATCACAGCTAAAAACATGACAGTGAGACCTCCTGCTCACGATAGAAATGGGACCTTGTAATTTTCTTTGAAATTTCTATTTTCAAACAATTTTGAGGACAGACGTGAAAAATTCAAAAACTTCTGAGTTTCCATAAATTTCTGTGTTTATCCTTTTGCCAAATAGTATAGACAATGAAGTCCGTATTTGTATTTTGATATCCAATGTAAGCAGTAAAAAGCTATTTGAAATGCTGTATTTAAATTACTTTTATATTCCTTCCCATCTTCCTACTTTCCATCTCCTCTCATTCAGAAAAAGGAGATACAGGTATAATAACTAGCTTTCCTGCTTCAAATTTCTTCTTTGCCTTTCATCCATCGTGTGTTAAATATTAGAATACCGTAACAATTTTGTTCAAGTATAGTAGTATGAATTCTGCGTATTTACAAATAAAGCAAAGGGTGTATTATTACTTTTTAATAGGAATACCTGCAGTTTTGATTTAAAGAGTGAAGTCTCATCACATATTTAAGATGTAATTCAATTCAATTAAGCTTATATGCAGCTTTCTTAGAACGAATCTGTTGCATAACATAATACACAATTATAAGTGGGGCTTAGGTTTTTATAGCAAACTTAATCATAAAACTTGTTATTCAGATGTGGTTCAGAGATACTGGTCCAGAATATCCTTTAACAATCAGAATATCAAATTCCACAGGCATAGTTGATAAAGGGAAAAGTCAACAATTGCAGGAGACTATTCCAAACATCTGAAAAAGGAGCAAAAGCCCTTTAAAACAGTTCTTAGTGAAATAAACCAAGAAAAATGTGACCTAGAGGTAACAGAAAGCTCACTCCAAAATAATAGTTACTGAATACAGCCTGGGTCCCCAAATTAGAATCTCCATTCTGGGCAAGTATTTCCTTTAAAAACCCCAAACTTGGGCTTCCCTGGTGGCGCAGTGGTTGCGCGTCCGCCTGCCGATGCAGGGGAACCGGGTTCGCGCCCCGGTCCGGGAGGATCCCACATGCCGCGGAGCGGCTGGGCCCGTGAGCCATGGCCGCTGAGCCTGCGCGTCCGGAGCCTGTGCTCCGCAACGGGAGAGGCCGCAGCAGAGGGAGGCCCGCATACCACAAAAAAAACAAAAAAACAAACAAAAAAAACCCCCAAACTTTAGAACATAGTGATTAATTAAAAAAATTTTTTATTATGGAAAATTTCAAGCATACATAAGAGCAGAGATCACAATATAATAAACTCATTGTACCCATCACTCAGCTTTAATAGTTATCAGTGAATTGCCGGTCTTGTGTCATCTGTACCCCACCCACCCCCAGATGATTTTGAAGCAAATCTCAGACATCACATTATTTCATCTGTAAATATTTCAGTATGTTTCTCTAAAAGATAAAGACTTTTATAAAAAACCATAGCCGCGACACCATTATCACACCTAAAAAATTAACAGTAATTCCTTAATGTTATCAAATATGCAGCCAGTGTTCACATTTCACATTTCCTCAATTGTCTTAGAGTTTTGCTTTTACAGTTTGTTTGAATTTGGATCCAAATAAGTTACTTACGTTGTGATTGGTTGATAGGCCTCTTGAACATCCATCGATTTTCTCCTCTCTCTCTCCTCTCTCTCTCTCTCTCTCTCTCTCTCTCTCTCTCTCTCTCTCTATTTTCCTTGCAGTCTTTTGTTGAGAGAAGAAGTCATTTCTTCTTTAGTGTTTCCCACTGTCTGGATTTTGCTAATGGGGTTCCCGAGGTCACCTAATCTGTTTCTCTGCTCCTTATATGTCCTGTGCATTGGTTATTAGATCTAGAGTCTTGACCGGTGTCAGGATCACCGTCTATTTCATAGGTGGGGTGTGAACTTCCACCGAGAGATCCATAACGTCTTGTCTCCCTAATTGGTTCGCCTTTACATGAGTTTGGTGCCGTAGTTGACAAGTCATTTTTAGGTGCTGAGAACTTGACTCTCAGGCACAAAGCTGCTCTATTTGGAGTGAGGATGGGAGGCCCAGAGCCCTGTGCCCCTGAGCTATCCCCTCTCATCTCTCTTCGTGCCCTGCATCTGCTAAGAAACCTCCTGGGCATACCAGGTTGCTGGAAGAACCTAGTTTGAAAACCACGACTGTCAGCAATGTTTGAAGCAACAGTAAACTGTGAACCAGAAGCTACTGGGCTCTTCAGCAAAGACTAATCACTTTTAGTTAGACGGTTGGAATTTGGGGAACTTAATTCTTTTGTTCTTGGCACAGAAGACTTAATCTTTAATTCCATAGTCACAAAGTCTATGATTTCAGCTGTTAATTAATACAGAGTTCCTGTTTTTTGAATATTTTCAGGATATTTTTTCCAAAGATAGAAATAACTTTTCTCCATAATGAGAAATGTAATAAGTGCCCACAATAAAAGTAAATATTTAGAGCAGGGCTTCTCCATCTCTGTACTAACATTTTAGACCAGATAACTGTTGTGAGTCTGTCCTGTGCTTTGTAGGATGTTTAGTAGTATCCCTGGCCTCTTCCCACTGGATGCCAGTAGCCTTCTACTAGGCATGACCACCTAAAATGTCTCCAGACATTGCCAAATGCCCCTGGGGGGCAAAGTCACCCTCTATTGAGAATCACTGATTTAGACAAACCAGAAAAGTATAAAAAACAAAGTAAAATCCACCCAGTTTGCAGACTTTCAGTCCATGGAATACAGAGGAGGACTTGGAAGACTAGGGATGGAGCTGAAAGCCACAGACAGATAGCTGGCATTAGCCCTTGGATTTTAAATAGCATTGAACAGGGATCCATGAGACACAGTAATACTCTATCGTGAGTGTGTCGATCTTACAGAAGGTAGTGGGGACAACTGTCAGTTCAGGTACCTCCTAAATGAGGTGGGACACATCAACACACAAGATTAAAATGTATAAGCTGCCCGTCTTCAAATGAGCTACTACAGCTTTCCTGAGTCAGGGCCATGTGTGCTTTCTGTGTGTATGGTGATATGTATGCTGCAGGCTATCAGAATAGACAGGTGTAGAAGAGGATTATTACACAAACCTTGTGTGTGCTGAAGTGGCTAAAGAGCCTGCAGTTATTTACAACTTTATTCAGCCTTGTGGAAGCAAATGAAAAGCTTATTCTTATCCTTTACGGATACTTATATCTCAGAATTAAATTTTTTATATTGTACCCTGGAAACCTCTGTTAGACCCATATGTGCTTTTTAACGTTTGGAAAACTGAAGGAGATACTCTTCGGGATTTTTAGTCAGCCAGGGCCGCGTAACTAAAAATGCAGGTTCTTGGAAACACCTTAACGCCATCAAGTTCAATATCAATGAATACTTCAAGGTTTTTTGTTGGTACTTAGTGGAATCTGGGTCTTGCGGTTAACAGCCAACAGATTGAGGGATTGAGGGTCTGATGAATAAAGTTAGGTGCAGGATATGAAGACAGGATTAAAACAAGAGTTAGCGAAGGGAGGGAGAAACATTATCTACTTTATAATTTTTGCCTGGAGCTGTACTCATTTAAGACAAAATGTTTTATGATAAAAAGTCCACAAATACATTTTTAAAAATAAATTTATTTGTTTGTTTTTATTTTTGGCTCTGTTGGGTCTTCGTTGCTGGGCACGGGCTTTCTCTTGCGGCGAGCGGGGGCTGCTCTTCCTTGCGGCGCACGGGCTTCTCATTGTCGTGGCTTCTCTTGTTGCGGAGCACGGGCTCTAGAGTGCAGGCTCAGTAGTTGTGGTGCACGCGCTTAGTTGCTCCTCGACCTGTGGGATCTCCCCGGACCAGGGTTCGGACCCGTGTCCCCTGCATCAGCAGGCGAACTCTCAACCACTGTGCCACCAAGGAAGCCCCACAAATACATTTTTTTTAAAAACCTCTGTTAGAATGTGTGCTCATTTTAGCATTATCCCTCATTAGTGTTGTTCACCTCTTTGACACCAAAGTGACTTAAATTCCTGATACATATGGAGGCATTGCTGTTGCGCCTGTTCCTGGTTTCCGTGCCCTTTGGAATTGCCACTTTGCTGTGTCCTACAGATTGATTACTTCAACAATCAGCTCATCGTGGACCTCGTGGAGCAGCAGCATAAGGGCATCATTGCCATCCTGGATGACGCCTGCATGAATGTTGGCAAGGTCACCGATGAGATGTTCCTGGAAGCGCTTAACAGGAAATTGGGCAAACATGCTCATTTTTCCAGCCGAAAGGTAGTGTGTATAATGAGAACTTCCTCTCATTTTGATCATTAAGATTTTCGTAATTGAATTAAATGACTTTATATGTTGTGTTAAAAGAATGTCCACTCGAGTGAGAAAGACCATAAACATCCATGAAATGATTTATTGCTGTGGATAAATTCTGCCTTTCTGGTCTATAGGATGACGAGATTGATAGAAATCATGATGTCCAGGAGAGGGAGCTCTAGACTATTCAATTTGCTAGAAATAGGAAAAATGAACATGATTCTTTAGAAAGCATGATGTCATTTATAACCAATAGGTACAGAGTCCTTGTTCATGTGCTAGAATTTTGCCCCTGCATCCGATAATTCTGGCACTGCAAATAGCTTTTGTCCTTGACTTTTTACTGTAATCCTCAGTTATAAAAATGTAGTATGTGTTCTCTGCTGTAGTTCTTCAGACTATGTGACTTTCTTGAAAACAGAGAAATTCTAGCTGAAATCCTAGTGTTACAAAGAAACTCATTCCTTAAATGAATGGTTATCCTTCTTAAGTCCCTATTTTTCACATTCTAAAAACGTTATAAGCAGATCATATCTCCATGACAGTTGGTGGCAGTCGTGGTTATCCGACATTTGTGCTGTGCCTTGCATATCGTATGTTTGCCGTAATATTTGTCATAGAAGAGACACGCCATCATCCCTAGGTATTCCCTACAAATGTAGGCTTGTCTAGCAACCGTAAGCTGAAGGAAAAACAGGCCCCATTCTTCTTCACTTCTAGAAGGAAAGGGGCCAACGTTTCTGCTCTTCCATAATTCCATATAAATCTGTGACCCACTGCCACTTTTTAGCATGAATAAATCTGTATTCTAACTTTGTCCCTTCTGAAATTATGTAATGAGAACAGTACGTTTCCCCAGCTAACTGGAGAAAGCACAGATCATCAAGAAATAGATTACTGGCTGGTATTTATTTTAGACGAGTTTATTTCTAAAATATCCTCCTTGGTCTGTGACTGAGGACTAACCTGTAGCCTGCTGTAAGTCAGCTTTCCGGTGCTACAGTCTCATCTTTGACATTAGGGGTCGAGCTAGGGTTATTCCTTCAGTCATTTCCTATTTACAACACAAATACTTAAGTGCCTCTCATTTTCCAGGTACAATCCTGGGTGCTGGGGACAGAGCAGTGAGCCAAGTTAGAAGCCACATAAATAATTTAGAGTGGTGCTTTTAAAGACGGCATGAGTACAGGGCGAATGTCCTGTCTCTGAGGGGTTGGGTATAAATGTCCTTTATAATCACAATTCAGGTTTTGGAGACTCGCCTGGCATTGGTAGACAATCGGTGTTTGTCAAATTCAGTTGAATTGGTCACAGTCATACCAAATAGATCTTATGAAATGTTGAATTCCAAACTAAAACAGGCAAGGCTCCACTTTGTTTAAATAAATAACTATGATTCTCATGTGAGAAATCACTTCATTTTGTTATGTTTCACCTTGGCCATTTATACACTCGATTTATCAACCAAATATTTTGAAATGTAATCTCATATTTACAGTAGAAACTGTACGTACGGTACTTTTAAGCAGCTGCTACTGACTTGATAGGAAATGCTAAATAGTAATTTATCTGTGGAGATGGAATTTTTTCTCTTTCCTTTCTTTTCTTTTTTGCGGTATGCGGGCCTCTCACTGTTGCGGCCTCTCCCGTTGCGGAG
>NC_041227.1:96739411-96777972 GCF_002837175.3 Physeter macrocephalus | reverse complement strand
GGCACGAACCCGTGTCCCCTGCATCGGCAGGCGGACTCTCAACCACTGCGCCACCAGGGAAGCCCTCTTTTCTTTTTTTTTTTTTTTTTTTTTTTTTTGTGGGAGCCCAGGTTTTTCCAACTCTCAGACCAGGTGGCTCCTTTCTCCCTCAGCATCTTCCCCCAGACAAATCCTGAGCTGGAAATTTTTTGTGTGTTCTTTTCTGGGATTTTTGCCTAATGAAGGAAAGAAGTGAAATAACCAAGCTGTCAGGATATTTTCATCACTATGAGTCTTTCTGTTAAATAAATGCTATTATTCTGTATGTTAAAGCAGGTATTATCATTGCTATTGATTATTAATGATTAGGTAGAATTATTGCCAGGCTAAATAAGGAGTTTCTGGCTTGTGCTTAGTTAGGGGCTAAATTGTTTCTCATGCCTTAAAGTTATCATGGAGAGGCAGGCAGATGATCCAATAAACCATAAAATAACGATGTAAAATATTATTAACATATAAAGTTGAATGATAAATACATAACTTGTATTATTTTTTATAAAGTAAAGAAAAATCTAAAAACTTCTGTGTTTAGATCAGTTAAGACTTTGCAGTATCCAAATGTAAGAATATTCAATTATAATAGTATAGATATCTCTTGGGTCCTTTTCCTTTGGGCATTTTATAAATAAAAGGGTTTTATAAAAGTGGTTAATAAGAGAGAAGGAAAGAGGAATTAAATATTTTGGAGACCCCTCTGAATGTTGGACACTTTGGTCTCCATAGTTCATTTAACCTCCAGACCAGCTCGCTGAAATAAGTGATTCCTAAAGGAAACAGAGCAAGTAGATGCTAGAGCCAAGATTGGAACCTCAGAAGTCTGACACTAACTTCCTATAATTATTCACTTGTTGAATTAGTAGACTAATTATTCCTTTAATAAACTAGACATCCACATAAAACCCACCAACCTGGTTAGGGTTGTTTGTTGTCTAACACTGCAAGTCAAGTGGTGTTTGTATGTAACTGCACTCAATGCTTATGGATTCTTAGATGTCTGCTTTTGAATCTGTAGGATATCAAGTGATCCTTCACAGGGCGGTCAAAGAATCTAGGTGCTACTGTAATAAGGACATTGCAGAAAGTTATAGAGACCCAGGGCTATATAAAAACTGCCTTCCCATAAAATTCCTCTTCAGTGAGAAACAGCTGCGGAAGGTTGATCTGTGAAGCGATAGACCTGGAGTCCCAGCTTAGCAGAAGACAGGTGAGCCAGGTTGTTGTGTACATGGGAGAGTACAGACATTGCATTCAGTCCCAAGAATCCTTCCCAGAGCTACCGCTCACCAGCTGGACCTTGGGCCAGTTACCTAATCCCTTTGAGCCTTAGTTTCCATGTATGTAAAAGAGAGCCCAGAATACTTAGCTTAGATGTCAGTTGTGAGTATTGAATGATGTGTCCATGCCTAGGAGATAGCAAACCCTCAATATGGTCCTCCTTGAGTGGGACATGGAGGAGAAAGAGACTCTATCAGTCAGGGTAGGCTGGGCTGTGTTAAGATAGCAGCCAAGATTTCAGTGTCATAGACA
The DNA here is from genome assembly GCF_002837175.3 of Physeter macrocephalus. Lineage (NCBI taxonomy): Eukaryota > Metazoa > Chordata > Mammalia > Artiodactyla > Physeteridae > Physeter > Physeter macrocephalus. The sequence goes on along the minus strand of NC_041227.1, from coordinate 96,776,406 downwards.
ACAGAAGTCTGTTTCCCTCCCAGGGACCCAGACTTCTTCCATCTTCTGGCTTTTCCAGCCCTTGGGGACTATCCTTCTCTGCATCCAACTAGTGGGAGGTGAAAAGAAAGTACAGAGGAGAATCACCCACTTCTTACCTGCTTTGGCCTTGAACAGCCTCACCTCACTTGCACTCACCTTCCATCATCCAGAACTTGGTCACTCGGCCAAGAAATGAAGTCTGACTATGTGGACTTCTGGTGAAAGTTCTCAGTCTTTACCACATTCGCCAAATTAAATCAAGCCCCACTCAGTGTGATTTCCTTCATAATGATATCGTGATTTGTGACATGATTATCCTCTCCTGTTAAGTTGGAATATAGTTTTAGGAAAGAGAGAATGTCTGTTTTCAAGATCATCCCCTTCTTGATTTCTTAGCTCTGCGCCTCGGACAAAATCCTGGAGTTTGATCGAGATTTTCGAATTCGACATTATGCAGGTGACGTGGTGTGAGTATCTTACTTTGCTACCCGATGTGATGATTTGCATGCAGCCTCACTTCAGAAAATATAGTCAAGGAAAATGGAAATTGTTTTTGTATTCGTTTGCATTTTCCAGCCATTTCCTATGCCAGTATATTTTGATTTCTTCACTTAAAACATTGGCATAGCTTCATTCATCCCTTGCTTTTCAAACATTTATTGAAGACACACCACGTGACCATACACAGTTCCTGGCATTGTTGGCACTCAGTCAAAATCAGCTGATGGTTAAATAAACCATGGAAGTATGTTAAGAACTGGGATAGAAAGATGGGTAATATGGGCCGTGCCCTGAAGAAGCTAACAGTTTAGTGGAGGATACAGGCAGAATACATGGTAAGTCATTATAATGGAGAACGGAAAGGGTTAAATTGGAGACACGCAAGGCATTATGGGAACACTGAGGAGGCGTAATTAACCCAGAGTGAGGAGTGTGGCCAAGCCTTGTAGGAAGTGATGTCCCACCTGAGTCCTAGAAGTAAAAGAGGCTTAGTCAGAAGACAGAATTAGGAAGAGAAGAGTAAGAGAGGGCATTCAAGCAGAAGAGATAGCAGGCCTGCGGGCCCAGAGGTGAAAGTCACCATTGTACATAAAGAACTACTAGTGGTTGGGTAACTATATGAGCAAAAACCGGTTTACCGTATGAATTTTCAAGTGTTATTTGAAAAAGTGAAATTCTCGCAAGCTACATTTTCTGGTTATAATACAATAAAAGTAGAAATTGGGGAAGACAATGAAACTAAAAAAATATAACTACCTTAGTATTTTCATTTCCTAGGGCTGCTGTAACAAATGACCACAAATTGGTGGCGTAAAACAGTAGAAATTTATTCTTTCACAGTTCTGGAGGCCAGAAGTTAGAAACCTAGGAGTCGACAGGGCCACACTCTAGAGGCTTTAGAGGAGGATTGTTCCTTGCTTTCTCCAGTGTCTGGTGGCTGTCAGCATTCCTTGGTTTGTGGCTGCATCACTCCAGTCTCTGCCTCTGTGATCACACTGCCTCTTCCTCTTGAGGGTGTCTGTGTTAAATCTGCCTCTGTCTTAAAACTACACTTGTGATGGCATTTAAGACCCACCTGAATAATATAGGATGAATTTCTCCTCCCAAGATCCTTAACGTAATTACATCTTTCACCATATAAGGTAACATTCTCAGGTTCCAGGGAATTTGACATGGCTGTCTTTCAAAGGTGGCATTTTTCAGTCTGCTACACTTACTATGTTTTGCCACCCAACACTGCTTACTATCTTGTTTTTGTTTGAAGTCCCCTCTTTTCCTTTCTGCTTATTTTTTACATTAGGAATTCTATTCATGTAACGCATTACAGGAAGAAATTAAACAACAACAGAAAGCAAATGATCGTCTCTATAAATGCCAAAAAGACATTTGAGGAAATTTTAATAGCTGTTCCTGATTTAAATTAAAACTCTAGAATCATAAAATAATATGGCTCAAAATTATCACACACACCCCTCTGTCAAACTAGCCGTTAGTGCTGGGATGGCACCATTATCCACTTTTTCTGGTGCTATTTCCAGGTTCCAGAATACTGAAGAGGGAAGATCCAGTACCATGCAGATATCTGCCTCTGAAAATCCAGGCCTCACTTATAGGGTCCTTTTTATACAGCCCAGATTGGCATAACTGCAGAGCTGGACAGAGGCCTTAGAGAACATGCAGGGCATGAAGAAATTTATGCAGAGTGTGTAAAATTCTTACCCAGGGTCACACAGCAAGTTTATGGAATAGCTGAGACAATAACTAGGTTTTCAGACTCTCAGTCCAGAAAGCTAGCCAGCCCCATGGAGGAATATTTGATGCCTCAGACTTCCCCTCCTCTTCTTAGGCTCTTCAACCCTTTTTCAGATTTTTGCTGGGTATCTTCTGTGTGCACAATACTTTATAAAGTATGGTCCCTGCCCACAAAGAGCTTTCCATGTAAGATGCATACATACATATGTGGTTGTGTGCATGTATTTATTAACTCACACTCCCATCTATATATACACATACACACATTTATATACATACACTGATACAACAAAAGATGGTTGAAAATAATTGCCATATGAGTAATAATGTGTTGTCAGAATTCAGAATAAGCAAATGATATAATACTTCTAACTGTGTGTGATAAACCCAGGAAGGCAGATGCTGGTCCTTGGGTGCTAGGAATTATTTTTATAGGAAAAAGTGGGAAGGAGGCTAAAAATATTTAGGAAGTAGCAGCTAGGCCCATTTGACCTGGAGTGTTATCCTTTGGTGGCATAGAGAAGTAGAAACACCTAGAAAATTAGGTTGAGATCGAATCACAATGAGTCTTAAAGGCCAAAATAAGGAGTTTGAAGTTTGAATTGTATGGGTCTAATGATAGATTAAGAGTCAGGTGACTTCAAGGGCTTAGTCAGAAGAGACTTACTTGAAGGTATTAGGAAGAAGACTGAGGTTGGAGGACGCAAGGAACTAATATGGGACCTGACGGCCTTAAAGTATGCCCACGGGCAGCACAGCCGGAAGGAACGTTCTTGCAGAATTAGACATGTAAGGCTGGAACATCGGTGCGGGGTCAGGGTTAGATGCATCGGTGAGGGGTCAGGGTTAGATGCGATTGACAAGGAAGACAATACAGTCAGGCAAGAAAGGAGAGCTGTAAGGAGCAGCTGCCTCTGTAGGGTTGCTACTTACCCAGCTTCCTCTCAGCCTGTTTTAATCATGCAGAACCCTCCCTTCCTGTTATCCCCCCTCATCCCCCAGTTTTCTCCCTCTAGAGCCATGCCAGTCACTGCAGCAGAGCAACCCCCATTCCTACCTTTGTCACAAGCTGCAGTCTTAGCTGGACCTTCAAGACGTTTCTCATGTCCCTTCCTCCAAACCATGAACACTGACCTTTTTATTTCCTCTTGAGAACTCCTCGCATGTGCCTGCTCCCGCCCTTTCATTTAATCCGTTTCCCTGTGTGATCTGCCTTCCTCTTTCTCTTCTGCTTATCCAAATCTTACCATCCTTTGCAGTTCTTCTTGGATTCTTTTCTCCCACCCTGAACACAGTGAGCAAGCCTTAGGCAAGTCATTTGACCTCCCTACGGATGGGATGAGACTGTTAGATCCTGTACGTTGCCGTTGCCGTTTTGCTTTTATCTTAGGAATGCTGGATGATAAATACAGCTATCTTTTTAAAAGTCATCGTCTTGAGGTAAGCAACAAACCAGTAGAGAACGATGATCTTAATCATAATGATGACACTGATGTTTGCTCTCCCTTTGAGAAATAGAAACAACACCCCCTCTGTACAGTAGGTGAATTTGTTATTCTTTAACCCAGAGCTGGGTGGACAATATCAGCTTTATAGATGATTAGTTGCATAATTTAACTGTGAGAAGGCTTGTAGACTTCTAAAAGAGCTTAAAAGTGGCTCTCGCTTGGTGAATAATGTGTTTTCTTTTTTCTTTTTTTTCCTCGACTAGCTATTCTGTCATTGGTTTTATTGACAAAAACAGAGACACTTTATTTCAAGATTTCAAGCGCCTCATGTATAACAGGTAGGATTGAAATTTTATTATATGTTTTTATGTTATGCTCTTTGACATGTATGTATATTACATAATATGTATGCACATGATCATTTTATGTGACCATTTTAAGAGTTTCTGGTAATTTTTCTAGTTCTGCTTGATCTTACTTAATGAGTGAAATAATATATTACTTTATGATGATAAAATCTGTAAACTTAGGGCAGGAACCCTGTGATTAATACGATGTTCCTTGATTTCCCTTGGGTTGCCTCAGTTTCTCTGTTCATTGCTGCCATCCTCTGGCACCCCTGCCAGTGTACTCAGCAGTTCCCCCCGGCCAGGCCAGTGGCCATGGGAAAGTGTCAAATAACCTCTGGCCCAGCCGAAAGCTGTACATACTCAGATTCCCACTGTAGTGTCTTTGTAGTGTCTCCAGCTAAGGGACCACCCTAATATCAGAGTGGCTCTGGTGTCAGGGGTGATAGATCCTGAGTGGTCAGAATCTTCTCACAATCCAAGAAAATGTGAAAAATCTGTGGAGAAATAAAACCAGGCAGAGGATAGCAAGTTCACACCCAGTACGGGTACCTTGGAGAGAAGGCCTACGAAGAAGAGAAGCTTCCTAGCCAGCTGCTGCTTTAGGATTAAAGTGTTGTCGCTCATGTATCAAGTCTGCTCAGCCCATCGGTCAGTAGGTCAGACAAGGTGTGTGGAGCACCTCTGAGCTACACGTTCTTCTGTGCGCTTGGGGTACAAAGCCCCTGCCCTCCTGAGGTCTTTTATTCGAGTGGAGATGACAGTTAATAAACAATAAAACAACGAACTTTCAGGTGGTAACAAGTGCTGTGAAGAAAAGTAAAGTAGGTGAGAGATTGAAGGGTACAGACCCGGAAGGGGCGGGGAGGCATTACGGGTAGGGTGGTTGGAAAAGGCTTCTTAAAAGAGGGGTCATTTGAGCTGAGACCTGAGTGAAGTGAGAGCGTGAGTCATGAACATGGCGGGGAAGAGAGGGAGAGCATTCAGGCAGAGAGAAGGGCGAGTTCACCAAGGCACTAAGGTGGGAACGAGCTTGGGTGTGTTGAGGACGGCAGGAAGGCCAGTGTGGCTGAAATCAGTGAGGGGAGGGGAGAGCGATTGGTAATGACTGCAGAGAGGTCCACAGGGCCCAGCTCGTGAAGAGTCCGTGAGCCAAGCATGATGGGAAGCCATTGGAATGGATGATGTGATGTGATCTCTACTTTAAAGAAATCGTTGGAGCCGCTGTGTAAAACCCAGGCTCTAAAGGGCAAGAGTAGACATGCAGAGACCAGGCAGGAGGCTCGTTTAGTGATCCAGGCTGAGGCGTGGATGATGGTTACAGAGATGATGAAAAGTGCTCTGAGTGGGTGATGTTTTGAAAGTAGAGCCGGCAAGATTTGCTGATGGATAGGATGTGTGATGTGAGAAAAACAGAAATCAAAGAGGATGTCTGAGCAATGGGGAAGGGATGCTTGATTGTGTGAAAGACGAGAGGCGGCGCTCATTTTGGGGGGAAATCAAGAGTTTGGTTTTGGATATGTTTTGTCGGAGGTGCGTTTTGGGCATCAGTTGAAAATGCCAAATAGGCGATTGTTTGTGTGCATCTAGAGCTCAGAGTAAAGGCGGGACCAGAGGTGTAAACTCATGGTCACCAGTCTTTTGATAGTATTTAAAGCCATAGTCCTGGGTGAGTTTGTCTCGGGTGAGCGGAGGTAAAAAATAAAAGAGAGAAGAGGTTGGTTGAAAGATGAATCCCTGAGATACTCTAGCATTTCGAGTCAAGCAAGGAAAGAGGAACTAGCAAAGGAAACTGAGAGCATGCCTGTGAGTTAGGAAGAAAGCCAGGAATCTGGTGTCAGGGAGGCCAGGTCAAGTAAAAAAGATAAACTGTGTCAAACACTGTCAACAGCAGAGTCCTATGAGGACCAAGATTCACCATTGGATTTGCAAACATGAAGGTCATTGGGACCCTGACAACACTGGCCTCAGCAGAGGCGTGAAGACAGATGTCTGACGGAAGCGGGCGCGAGAGAAGGCAGGAAATGAGAATGTGGAGAAAGTGTGTTTCAGCAGTTCTTTCAAGAGGTTTTGGTATAAAATGGTTCATCTGTATGGATGAAGCCTCCAAGAGCAGAGATGGAGCCATCATCACTAGAAAGTCACAGATGTGGGAATGTGAGAGGGGACCCACGTAAGAGCTGGTTTGGGGAGACGAGAGTTTCCGAAAGAAGTTTCAATGCTCGGTTTATCAGGTAAGATGCACCCATTTTGAGAGAGAAATCACAGAGTCTGGCATTGCTCTGTGTGTAGAAAATGTCAAAAAGTCAAATCGGAAAAACGGCCTCAGTCGGCCAGTGACAAAGTCAGGGTGTGTTGCCCGGGGAAGGCAGCCAGGCTGGGTACCAGGAGGCTGCACAGGGTGGCATTGGTTTACCTTCTTGAATTATCACAGCCCAGAGGTTCAGCTCACAGAGAACAGCTGCACCTTCTAGTGGTGGGTTCACATAACCCCTAGCTCGCAGGACCAATGCAGAAACAGACCAGCGAGCAGATTTATTTCCAGCAGACAATCTGACGGTCTCATGGTATGGAACACTTGCATGGGGGTAACAGGCTCTTCTTCCCTATTGGAAAACCTGCCTGGGAAGTCAAATAGAACTCTGTTAATTGACCATGAAAAATATCACCTACTTAGTTGCTTGGTAAGCCTGGAATCAGAACAAAGGAACTTAGATAAATCCAACAATACGGGCATCAGTCTAAGATGAATCCATTTCACAACAGGGATGGTCTTGCCAAAGGTATAAAAACATTAAAAGTCTGTTCATCGCAACTTGTTGTATATATCTCCGTAGTAGGAAAGGCCTTGCCAGGGGGATGGAAAGTCTTGAAATTATTTTGGTTAAAACCATCCTCCTAGATGGTGTTTAGATGGGTACCTTTGCCTTTTCGATGCTTCTTCCATGGCTAAATGACCTTTCCAAATTCAATCCTTTCTTTCTTTATATCTGTTTAAAGAGTAATCCCTGGACCTCTAGTTCTGTAGAGTAGCCATGCATGTGTGCAGGCACATGCATGTGTGTGTGTATACATAGGGAAGGAGGCAAGGAGCAAGCAGGTGGCATGCGAGGTGCACAGATCGCTCTTTACCACTCTCTTGTTGGCCACCTAAGTTCTGCCTTATCTGTTATACATACTGGGTTTCTGGATAAATAAGCTTCCCTTTTAAGGGAAAGTTTCTTTTAAATAAGTTGGAAAACTGTGTTGACTTACTGGCCTGAAAGTTCCTCTTCTTTAAAACAATTGTATGTGTCTGTTTTGATTCATTATGCATCAGTTCTACTGTTTAATAATGTAATAATAATAAACATCTTATTTCCTTCATTCTCAACATTCCCCCCTCCCTTCATTTACGAGGTAGTGTCTGAAACAAGACCAAAAGGGAGTAAGGCGGAACTGAGGGTAGAAGCTGCATAGACAAAGCCCGTGATTTTCTGTCTTTGATGTGCATCAGGATTTTCAAAGTGCACACGCTCTAGTTTCCGGAAGTTCTATTCCAGAGGTGTTAGGAAGGCATCCAGGCATTGTGGGCACTAAAGGTTGAGAACCATTGCCTCAAGTTCTTTCTCTTCTGAAGATTGAAATGGAAAAGTTAAGGAAAAGCAATATACATTTATGTGGTCATTTTTATTGATACGTGTATCCTTGGAAAATTATGGAATAGGATTAGAAGGTAATAAAACTGGGTGCATGAACCACAGATCATGCATTATTTTATAGCCACTTTTGATGGTAGTTGGCACAGCTTGCTGGCAATGGCGAGGGTTAGGACTGTTTTTCTTTTTCTGCCTTCATTCACAGACCCAGTCAGTCTTCACCTCACCGTTTATCTTCTTCACGCTTGTCATCCATTCTGGCAGTTTGCTGCTATTATTTAGAGCCTTTTTGTACAGAAATTTACTAGGTGTTTGGGGAACCAACTCAATTTTCTCAGTTTTATATCAGGAAAAGAAAAGTGGGCAAAATGATGGCAGCAGTAAACACAATTAGAAAAAAAAATCCATGTTAGGTCTTTTCTATTCTCAATCCCCAATTAAAAAAAAAAATTCTGATGAGAGAAATGTTTCCAGAATGCAGGCAACATTTCGAGTTCCAATTACTTTAAAATCAAAAGCACCCAATGTTGTGTTCGTTTCAGGTGTACGGCAAAGTGAATCAGTTACACATGTACATATATCCGCTCTTTTTTAGATTCTTTTCCCATATAGGTCATTACAGAGTGTTGAGTAGAGTTCCCTGTGCTATACAGTAGCTCGTTATTAGGTATCGATTTTATATATAGTAATTTGTATATGTCAGTCCCAACACAACATTGTAAATCAATTATACTCCAATAAAAATTTTTTAAAAATCAAAAGCACCCAAAATGAAACAGGAAGAAAATCAGAGCTGAGACCACCGTACATGTTTATAAAAATGTCTCCACTGAGCCAAATAAAGAATACAGTATATCATTTTTAGCCTGAAAACTGGCCTTAAGTACACTTGAAGAATTGGATTGCAACCGTCTTCGTGTCACATCAATAAAATATTGTAACCGCAGGTGCTACCTATAAATGTGTTCATAATTCAGCTGCAGTAAAGGGATTTACGAGATGACCATGTAAAAGTGGTTATTTTCTATTCCTATCTGTATTTTTTGAAAGACCTGGCTTTTTGTGACCTATACTGTATGAATATTTGTTTCAATTAAAAGATGCTTTCTCTTTCATGACTTCTGCCCATGACACTGAGGATCGTTTTCCTACTAGTGGTTTGTTCTCATTCTTATAACGACCACCAAAACCATTTTATTTTAGGTATATGGTATCAGAGCTATGCAAACCATTTGAGGATCCTGCATAATAATAACATCGAGGTCACTTTATAGAAGTTTAAAGGTTTTTTCGAATGTGGTCTCGTTTGTACACGTCTTCTCACTCTGTGGTGCAGTATCTGTCATTATACTCTCAGCCTAATTTTCTGGGTGGAATCATTTTTCCAATCAGGGCTTGTGAGTTCTGTCTGCAATGCAATCGTGGCTCCCAGGATACAGTTCAACAGGATTGCTTAGCAATTTATATTCAGCTTATTTGAATGTAGCATTCAAACCACTCTTTCTGTGCTTCTCAGTTCAAATCCTGTGCTGAAGAATATGTGGCCCGAAGGCAAACTGAGCATTACAGAGGTGACCAAGAGACCTCTGACTGCCGCCACCTTATTTAAGAATTCTATGATTGCTTTAGTAGACAACCTTGCATCAAAGGTAATTACTGTCTTTTTAAAATATCCATTTCATTTCATAGATTCCCTCTTGATACATGTTATAGAGAATGTATGTGTGGTTTGCTTTGTAGGTGATTATAGTAAATCAAATTGAAGAACATATTTAAAGTGAGTGTTACAGTAGAATTCTTAATCCTGTTTTGTTTGTTTGTTTTTTAACATGGCTTGGTAAAACAGTTGTTTGTGTCCCAGATGAAATGCTCTTCTTGAATTTGGGCCTTTTATCCTACTGTAGTCATTAATGGGAAAGTCTTAGTAAGATCTCTAAAAAAAAAAAAAAAAAAGCAGTGTGCTACAGGCATAGTATATGCCTGACAAAATAAACTTCAGCCCTGTGCTGAAGACAGGGCCTGGCTTAAAAAAAAAAAAATCTTGAAGTAAATTGTAACATACCATCTTTATGTTGTATCTGAATACAAATGACCAGATAGAGGTTTAAGAGGAAGTTTAGTATTTAAGTATTGTCCTTAGGCTGTTTTAAATAGTTGAAATAAAAAGATGTATTATTGGCAGTTATTTCTGCTTTTTATTGTTCCTTTGAGGTCTAATACTGTTTGATAACTTTAGTCTGGGATTTTTTTTTCCCCTTAAAGAACAGATTTCTACTCTTAACTGCTGCTGTTGACAAGTTTGATAAATTAGGCAGCATTCTGGGACTCATTATTTTTAGTGCCTTCATTTTTATCTTTCTCTTCTGGTGCTTTTCCAGTATATTTTTTCTTCTTCATTTTTAACTTTTTTTTTTAAATCAACTTCCTCTCTAAAAATTTAAATCTATATTATTTTTGGTTACTTCCCTGTGGATAAATTAGGCAAATGCCACAGAACACATCTATTCAGTAGCTTTCTATTCTTTTCCTCAGGATTCTTTGGCCTCAGGTGACAACAGATAAGCACAATGTGTTGGCTTGTGTAATCAAAAATCCAGAAAGGCAGGGAGCGAGCGGTAGATAGAATACCCTTAGGGCCCCTCCTCTTGTCCCTCAGCTTCTTTCTGCATGTCAGCTTCAGCCTGTCTCATCCAGCAAGAAGGAAAGTGAACCTAGAAGGAACGCATGGGACACGAGAAACAGAGTTGAACACAGAATTTTATAAAATGTATTTTACACAATACATTAATTATAAATATATTGTTTATAAAACATTCGATTTATTCAATTAACTAGAAAAGAATCACTTTTGTTTTCTAAATTTGGTAGTTAAATGTGAATTTTTTTAAAATAAAAATTCTAGAACCGTCTATAATTTCTGTATGGGCAGTTGCATTCAGCTGCTAAACAGCTGAACCCTCCCTCCCCAAATTAGTGGCTTAAACAAGAGAGACATTTATTTCTCTCTCTGTAAATGAAGTACAGGAGAAGTTATCCCAGCACTGGTATAGCAGCTCTAAGGTTATTAGAGACAAGTTCCTTCTGTCTTTCTGCTCTACCATCCTAGTGATTGGCATCCCTCCTCCTGGTCCAAGATGGCAATTGGAGCCTCTTCACTTTTAAAGAGACTTCCTGGAAGTCTCATATAGCACTTTAGCTACATCTCATTTGCTGTACCTAGTTGCCAAGGAAGCTGGCAAGTACCTTTTTATTCTGGTCAGCAGTGCACCCAGCTAGAAGTAAGTTTTCTGTTTTGCAGTAGGAAAAAAAAGTACTGTGTGTGAGGTAGGCAACGAGTCTAGCAGTCTCTGCTACAGCTCCCCAGTCTGTGTGTTTGTAGAGGTGGGGGAATGAGGGAGAGAGTAGGGATAAACAAAAGAATAGAGACAACCTATCAGTCTAATAGAAGGCAGGAAGGTGGGCAGGGCAGAAAGAAAGGAAAAATGTTACATTTAGAAAATACATACATGATAGAAATAAATCTAATTAATTGGTACTCACCATAAATGTAAATAGACTAAACAGACTGGATAGGTGGAAAATCCAGGTACAGGCATACCTTGTTTTATTGCAATTCACAGATAGTGCATTTTTTACACATTGAAGGTTTATGGCAACCCTGCAACAAGTAAGTTTACCAGCACCATTTTCCCAGCAGCATTTTCGCACTTGTATCTCTGTGTCACAGAGATACAAGTTTGGTAATTCTTGCAGTGTTTCAAACATTTTCATTATTGTTATATTTGCTGTGGTGGTCTGTGACCAGTGATCTTTGATGATCTATGCCTCGCTGAAGGCTTAGGTGATGGTTAGCGTTTTTTAGCAATAAAATATTTTTAATTCAGGTATTGTTTTTTTTAGGCATAATTCTATTGCACACTTAATAGACTATAGTGTCATGTAAACATAACTTTTATATGCATTGGTAAACCAGAAAATTCGTGTGACTTAGCCTATTGCAGTATTCATGTTATTGCCATGGTCTAGAACTGAATCTGCAGTAACACCAAGGTTTTGCCGTGTTGTTTATAGGAGCTACCTAGTTGGCACTATGCAGAAAGATTAAGAACAGAAAGGTGGATAAAGATATATCAAGCCCCCACCCCCAAAAAAACCTGGTGAAAGCAATATTAATGTGAAAAAACATAGAATTTAAGGGAAAAAAGTATTATTACAGATAAAGAGACTAATCATAATAAAGCGAAAATACTCAATAAAGCCAATTTGAACTAGCTACCTAACAGCACAGCCATGATGGCACTTGAACTCTATAAAGAAAAAAAAAAGAACCTGAAAAAATGTAAAAGGCAAAATTGACAGGTCCACAATCCTAGAGGGAGATTTTAAACCAACTCTACCAGAAACTGATAGATCAAGCAAAAACCTTAGTAAGAGTGCAGCCGCCAAATTTAAACTTTATCTAATAGATCAAAAGATCTGTATACCCAGGGGATAAGAAATACATATTCCTTTCAGGTATACATGCAACATTTATAAGAATTGACCACATGCGAGGTCACAAAAGAAGTCTCAACTATTTTAACAAATGTATATATAGATGCATCTCCATCCTCACAGCAAATGAAATGAAAATCAGCATTAAAAAAGTTTTTTGTTTTTTTAATCTGCCTGGGAACTTAAAAATACTCCTAAAGTGGTCTACTTTTTATGCCTTTATTTAAAAAAAAAACAAGGAAGACTGAAAGTAAATGAGTTAACTTCAACTCAAGAAGCCAGAAAAGGAAATCCAAAGAAAATCTAAAGAAAAAATTAAGAAAATAATTTTTAAATAGCAAAAACTAAAAGTAATCAAAAAATTAATCAAATAGACCTGTAAAAAACTTATTTTAAAAAAGAGAAAATCATGTTAAGAATGAAAAAATGATACAACTTTATATACTGCAGAGATTTTTTTAAGTATCAGAATATTATGAACAACTGTATGCCAGTTAATTTGAAAAATTAGTTTTCTAGAAAAATGTTATCAAAATTAACTCAAGAAGAAATAGAAAGCCTGAATAAATCAGTTACCTTAAAGATTCTGAATCACTAATCAGAAGTCTGCCTTCCCCCAGTTCTGCCAAGAACTTCAGGCCCAGATGGTTTTACAGATAAGTCTTACAAATCCTTCAGGGAGCCAGTAATTCCTATCATACATACACTGTTTTGGAGGATGGGAAGAAGAGAGGCCACTACCCAATTCATTTTATGAGCTTAATATGACCTTAGTACAAGGTTAACATGAAAAAATGAAATTAGAGATGATTTTCACCTAGGAACATAAACATGAAGATTTTTTAAATACATGTAAGTAATGCATTTTCCAGCAACAGGGTGAACAAAGCACCTCTAAAACCGAGAGCAACCAAAAATTGGTAAATTATAAAAACCAACTTCCTGAATACGGTCATGAACTAAGAAGAAAGCAAAGAATATGCAGGCCTGGTGCTGAGTGAAGGCAGAAATTAACTGAATGAAGGGAAAAATAACTAGAGCACCAGAGCTGCTTTCACCCTGTCAGCATCGGTTGAAGTGGGTGACTTTGAGTATAGGTATCCAAGGCTGGTCCTTGGAGGGAAGCCCAGGGCCTGCCCAGAGTAGGGTGACTAACAAGGGATCACAAACCACATGGATACTCACACATATGTACACACACAAACACACGCACACACACAATGGTGGGTCTCCAGAGGGCTGCCTCCTCAGAGAGCTACCTCTAGAATGAGCTAGAAATAACCGCTCATTATCTGAAAGGAAGACTGCCTGTCTTGGTCCTTGGCACTGAGCCAAGCAGGGTGGGTGACCATCCCTTGAGAATTTATAATTGTAAGCCAGCTTTTATGAGATTTGCAGTCCAAATTCACACTACCTGGGTGGCCTGAAAAGACTCAAGCCTGGTCAGTTCAGGTCTGGTATTGCCCCCAGGCATCTGATGGAAGCAAGGTGAGGGAACCACCTTCATTCCAGACCTTAAAGAACTTCCACAGATGGAGTTCTAAGGAAAATAAGGAGTTCATAGTAAAAGATCTCCACACACATAAAGAAGCAAGACAGGACACAGGGAGAGTCAGACTAAACAACAGACTCATGAAAAATGTCTTATACTGGATTATCAGAAACAGACTATAAGAAATGTTTAATATGTTTCAAGAAATGAAAGGCCTAAAAATATGAGAACTAGTAATTGAGAGCAGGTAACTAGGCAGTTGATAGAAATAAAAACTGAATAATTAAAACTCAGTGGATAGGTTTAACGTCAGTTTAGACAAAGCTGAAGAGAGAATAGGGAAATGAATGAAACAATTGAAGAAATTATCCAGAATCCACTTAAAGAGACCAAGAAATTAAACCTATAAAAGACACATTAAGAGACATGGAAGATAAATTGAAAAGGTCTAACATGCATCTAACCAGATTCAAACAAGGAAAGGAGAGAATGGGTAGAACGATAGAAGGAAAAGAAAAAAGAATTTCAAGAATGATGAAAGACACCACTCTACAGGGTCAGGAAGTCCAGTGTATCCCGAGCTGGAAAAATTAAAAGAAATCTGCTCCCAAGCACCTAGTGAAACCCTAGAATACCAAAGACGAAGAAAATACCTTAAAAGCAGATTAGCTTTGAAGAGAAAATAACTAAACCAGAATTCTATACCAAGAGACTTTATATTTTTCAAGAACAGAGACACAACAAAGAATCTTTCTGAAAAATAAAAACAGAGAGTTAGAACCACAGTAAAGGAAATTCTAAAAGATATATGTCAGATAGGAGGATGTCTGATTACTGAATGAAAGTCTGAAATGCAAAATGAAGAGCAAAGAAATTGGTAAATATGTGGGTGCATATAAATAAGCTGACTCTGTAAAATAATATTTTATTGGATTAAAAATACAGGTTAGAGCTAAGTAGCACAACAACAATAGCATATAAATTGGAAGGGTGGGTGATTATAATTCAACTGTTTAAGGTCCTTGGTTGTTCAGGAAAAGGACAAAAGTATTGGTTAGCTTATAACTCTCATGAGTTATAAATACAGATAAAATTTTCTAGTGTAGTCATTGAAAGAATAGAAATGAGTTTTTAACTTCCAAACTAGTGGCTGGGGGTGGGGGAAGCCAGAATGAGAAAAAAAAATCATTAGTCCTAAAAAACATAGGAAAGAGGAGACAAAATAACATAGGAAAGCTGGGACAAATAAAGATGGTAGAAATAAATCCAAATATATTAGTAATTACGGTGAATATAAATGGAGAAAAATTATCAAATCAGATTAAAGAAAAAGAATACAGATATATTGCCACTTATTAATGACATCTAATCATAACAGAAAAGTTGAAAGTTTACATTTAAAAAGATATATCAGGCACATTCTGACATTCTGGAATCACCTTGATCCAATTTCAGGACCTGTAGAGGAACAGCAGTGAGCTGCCTCCCATCCCTGAAAGTGCCAGACTATTTTCCGTTCACCTTTAACTCCCAAGTTTAGCTCTTCAGGATTCCAGACCAAAGTGTAGTTCTGCATCCAGGGTCTCAAGTTCCAGCTTTCATCACCTGAACCCCACAGGCTGTCAGCAGCTGTGCTCAGCCTCACGGCTGCCTCTCCAGATCAACGGTTGCCTCTAAGACAAGCAATCCTGAAGGCTGGCCTTACCCCTCTGGACTTTAGTCTTACTCTCATCTTGGCTATGTTATCAGCTCTTGATGCATTGAGATTTCTCCCCTCTCCCCAAATTTTGTGTAGCACTTTTTTTCAGTGACTTCCTCAGGAAAGTTGATATGAATTGCCTAGTCCTCCATCACCAGAAGTGCATTTTCTCAGATTCCACACAGTGGTTTTTGTTTTGTTTTGTTTTGTTTTACTTTTAAAATTTTTATTTATTTATTTTATTGACATACAATTGACATACAACAGTATATCAGTTTCAGATGTACAACATAATGATGCAATATTTGTATATTTTGCACAATGATCACCACAATAAGTCTAATTAACATCCATCACCATGCACAGTTACACTTTTTTTCCCTGTGATGAGAACTTTTTAAGATTTACTCTCTCAGCAGCTTTCAAATATACAATACAGTATTATTAACTATAGCACACAGTGTTTTTAAATGCATGTCTTATCGCCACCTAGATTATAAGTCTTTTGAATCTAATGAATGACTTCTAATTTTATATACTTCTTGATACCTCATAAAGCACTCTGAACAGACGGTCAGTAAATTATTAAATGAACTTGAATTTGCTTTTGACTCTATTTGATACTGTTCAACACATGTTAAATGTCAATAGATGAATATCTATCTAAATCAGGTTATCTTCTGCCTAATACATATACTGATTGGTATACTTTGGCAAAGGATGTTTTTCACAAAAATATAGGGAGAAACAGGTTTGTAAGTGCAAGATAATAAGATCACTGTCAACTTTGGGAATTTAACCTTAATAAGACACTTAGAATTTGTCAAATTTAGGATTTCTTAGGTTGAGTCAATCTGGATATTTACAAAGGAGAGAAGAGGCGGCGTTTATAAATTGAAACAGAATGCTGATTAAATATAGAGAAAGTATTTCCACTAGCTTCCTTATCTGAAGGTTTTTATGTTACTAACCAGGATGAAAGGACATTCACCGCCCCCCCTTAGCTGGTCATGAAGTGTCTATTCCAGTGTTACCACTTCCTGTGCATAATCAGTCAATACTGGTAAAATTCCATTCAACTGGTTTCTGTTTAGTAAAGTTACTTATACTACTCAAATGATACCTTACGCTAAGATTACTTTGCCCACATGATTGCATAAATTATTGAGTTCAAAATATTTTCTAATTCATAGTGTAATTTTCTTTTGGACCCGAGGCTAATTTAGAAGTATATTTCTTAATTTCCAATCATATTAGATTTTCTAATTATCTTCTTGCTCTTGATTTCTAGCTTAATCTCATTTGATCAGAGGATAGACTCTGTGTGATTTCAGTCCTTAGAAATTTGTGACGTTTTCTTTGTATGTTTTGTTTATGTATTAAAATTATTTGCATTTAATATTCTGTACACATCCATTAGTTTGCTAGTCATATTATTATTGTCCAGTGTTTCTGCATTCTTACTAATTACTTTGTTTTGTCAGTGCTGAAACGTGTGATAAAACCTACTTTGGGGCTTCCCTGGTGGCGCAGTGGTTGGGAGTCCGCCTGTCGATGCAGGGGACATGGGTTCGTGCCCTGGTCCAGGAAGATCCCACATGCCGCGGAGTGGCTGGGCCCGTGAGCCATGGCCGCTGAGCCTGCACGTCCGGAGCCTGTGCTCCGCAGCGGGAGAGGCCACAACAGTGAGAGGCCCGCGTACCACAAAAAAAAAAAAAAAAAAAAAAAAAACCTACTTTGATTCTGAACTTTTCTACTTCTTGTTATACCTTCCATTTTTGCTTTAAATATTTTGAGAATTTATTAGACTTATTCAAGTTAGAACTGTTATATCTTCCTAGTGTTTGAGTCATTTATCACTGTGAAATGTCTTTATATTGCTTTTTGCCTTAAAGTCAGCTTTGCATGAACAAAAAAGTTAAAAGCAGCTTTTCTTTTGGCCAGGGCTTGCATGGTCTATCCTTTTCCACCATTTTACTTTCAACCTTTCCATATCCTTATGTTTCAAGTTTGTCCCTCATAAATAGCATATAGTTAGTTTTGTTTTTTATCCCTTCTGACCATCTTTGTCTTTCAAATAAATCATTTAGTTCATTTATTCTTTTTTTTTAATAAGTTTATTTATTTTATTTATTTTTGGCTGCGTTGGGTCTTTGTTGCTGTGTGCAGGCCTTCTCTAGTTGCGGCAAGCGGGGGCTACTCTTCGTTGCGGTGTGTGGGGTTCTCATTGTGGTGGCTTCTCTTGTTGCGGAGCACGGACTCTAGGCATGTGGGCTTCAGTTGTTGTGGCTCGCAGGCTCTAGAGTGCAGGCTCAGTAGTTGTGGCGCATGGGCTTAGTTGCTCCGCACATGTGGGATCTTCCCAGACCAGGGCTTGAACCCGTGTCCCCTGGATTGGCAGGCGGATTCTTAATCACCGTGCCACCAGGGAAGCCCAGTTCATTTACTCTTAACATAGCTACCGTATGTTGTATTTAAATCAACCATCTCATTAGTGCTTTCTCTTTGTCTCTTCTATGTTTCTTTTTCTTTGCTTCCTAACCTTTTTGATTGATTACTGTGGGCAAAAGGTAAACAAAATTCTATGCCTTCCGCTTGATAACCTCAGTTAAATTTCTAGCTCTGTTCCCCTGTTAACCTAGTATGATGTATATCAACTATATTACTAGGCAACATCACTTAAGATAAAAATTACCCCTATTGGTAAATTGCATCTGTACTGGGAGAATGATAATTATCTGGTGGGGATGACATACTTTTGGCTTCCTGAGTGTGATGACTCATGTATTAGGCATGTCCCTTTCAAGGACCCTGGAAGCTATGTCTTTAGAGTTGTTACAAGAGATATTGAATCCAATGGGGCATGAGGCTTTTAAACCAAGGGCACTTCCCACATCTGTCTGATACGGATCTCATCTTATTGTGCCCAAGCTATTACCTGACTGCGGTATGGGCTGCTGCACGACCTTGACATGCCTGCTGGCAAACCATGTTCTTGTCCTCCTGGGTAGACTCCTGCCAAGTGCGGGCTGTAAGTCTTTTGAGTCAGAATGTTTAGTTGAACCTAGGGAGGCATCCTTTCCTTGCACTGCTACACCCCCCCCCACTACCACTCAGTATTGCAATGATTTTTTATTACTACATTTATTCACATTATTTTGGAAGATTTACATTATAATATTGTTTTGGTGATTGCTCAAGTTATTACAATGTCATTCTGGATTATAGAAATCTAATCTTATTTGGTGCTTTTACCTCCTTCCTGGACAATGCGAGGTCCATAAAGCATCTTAATTCCATTTGTCTTCCTCCCAACTTATGCGCTCTTTTGGTCATGTACTTATAAATATTTTATTTATTTATTTATTTATTTATATAGATAGATATACAGATATATATGTTATGTATCTGTATATATATATATAAAGCCAGTAAGATGATGACATCATCATCATTATTACTACTAGGTATAGTCAATATCTGTTTAGATTTACTCATTTATTACTTCTTTTTTCCTCTTTCTATATCACTGAGCTTCCTCTTGGACCATTCTTCTTCTGCCTGAACGTCATCCTGTTATATCTGAGGCCTGATGTTGACAAATTCTGAAAATATTTTATGTTGTTTTCCTTCTTGAAGAATATTTTTGCTGGGTGTAAAATTCTACATTGGCAGTTCTTTAAGCATTTCAAAGACAATACTCGTTTGTCTTCTGGATTCCGTATTTTCTTTTGAGAAGTCAGCTGTCAGTCTATTTGTTGCTCCTTTAGGTAATCAGCCTTTTTTCTTCTGGCTGCCCTTCTTTGGTTTTCAGTTTAACTGATGGACCTGGGTGTAAATTTTTCTTTTTAAATCTTGCTTGCAGTTTGTAGGACTTCTTCAGTTTGTTACAGCTTGATTGTTTTTCATCCGTTTTACAAAGTTCTTGGCTATTAGCTCTTCAAATATTGCTTCTGCCCCTTCTGTCTCCTCCCTTTGGGACTCTGGTTACTTAGACCACTTCACGGTGTCTTCTGTGCCTCTTAACCTCTCTTCTATATTTTCCATCTCCATGATCCATTCTGGGAAAATTCTTCTCACCTTCCTTCTAGTCCACTAATTTTTTTCTTCACCAATTTCTAATCTACTCTTCTACTGATCCACTGAGTTCTTAATTTCCATTATTGTATTTTTAAGTCCTAGGTTTTCCACTTGGTTTGGTTCTTTTTTGTAGTTTCTGGTTCTCTAAAAAAATTCTCAATATTGTCTTTTGTCATCTTGAACATGCTAAGCATAGTTGTTTTAATATTTCTGTCTGATAACTCCAATATCTGGACCCTTAAAGATCTTTTTATTTTGTATGTTATTTTGCTATTTCTAATTCATGTTATCTTGGCTCCTTATATATCTGGTTAACTTTTATTTTGTTCCAAACATATTTGCAAAACTGTTTATAGAAATAATTGGAGGCCCAAGTTTATGTAATCTTTCTCTAGGGAAGATTTATCTTTGCTTCTTTTAGGCACATAAAAGCACTGATATTCCAAAGAAGCTATTCCAGTTTGAAGGACTCAAATGATTCAAAGCTGAAAGGAGCACTTAGTATGTACCAGGGCTGTGCCAATTATTTTACATTCTTCAACAATGCATTTTTACCACAGCTTCTGCCTCTTTCTATTAAATTACTCCTTCTGTTACTTTTAACCATGTTTCTGCAAATACACAAAAACTTGATGTTTACATGTCTCAATTGTTTACACCCTAGTTTTATCCCGTTTCTACTATTCCTGATGAGTCCTAAAATATAATAATACAAAATTTTAACTGAATGCCTGAGAATTTCCAGGCATTAAATTGAAGGGAAATTTAAGTTGAAGGGAAAGGAAGAATTTTTTTTATAAGTCTATGCCTGAGAAATGAGAGTCACAGAGCTTAATTTGACACGGCTAACACTAATGACACGTTAATGTCTTTAGTCCAGGACTTTTCTCCAGTGAAACTTATCATTTGCCGATTCATTTCTTTAGGAACCATATTATGTACGTTGCATCAAACCCAACGACAAGAAGTCCCCACAGATCTTTGACGATGAACGCTGCCGGCATCAAGTAGAGTATCTTGGACTCCTGGAAAATGTGAGGGTGCGTCGGGCAGGGTTCGCCTTCCGCCAGACCTATGAGAAGTTTCTTCACAGGTGAGAATAGACTAACCAAGGAAACCTGCTAGCACACTGAGAATTATGGAGTCCTCCCCATGTTTAACGATGCATCAGCTCCTATCAGACAATCTGAATGTTTGTTCAATGAACAGAAGAGTTGAGGAAACTGCAACTATGAAAGACCTTACCAGAATCGGCAGGAGTCCCCTTGAGTCTGTGGTTTACGGACCATGGGGAAAAATTTTATTCTTCATGGGGAAAGTGGGGGCATGTAGTATAGGAGAAAAAACAAGGATTTGGAGTCACAGCTGGGTTGGAATCCTGGCTATGCTACTCATTTGCTGCACGACCTTGAGCTAGAAATTTAACTTCTTTGACTCTCCTTCTGCATCTATAAAATGAGTATAGTAACACTACCTCATAAGCCTTTTGTTGTGAGGATTAAATTAACCAAAGTAAAAAGGCTAGGTGCCTGGCACATAGTAGATGTTCAATTAATGCTGCTTAGCATTACCGATATTGCTAACTATAATAATAACAAGATATTGAGTAGTTAATCATGGAGGCCCTAAAATTAGTCTAACTGATTGAATCCTGACCTTGCCATTTCTTAGCTTTTTGACCTTAGGCAAATCATATAACCTTTCCATGCCTCAGGTTCCTATATATAAAATGGGGGAAATTAATTTATTTTTTTAATGGGAATAATAATGGTAACTACTTGGTAGGGCTGCTGGGGGATGAAGTAATATATGTGAAGTACTTAGAATGGTACCTGGCATATGGTAATCACTCAATAAATGTAAGGTGTCATTGCTTTTGTTATTTATTGTTACTAACAATAATGATAGTTGACACCTGGTATCATAAAAATAGTGTTTTAAATTCCATCTTTTCATTTATTTTAAAATATTTATTGAGCATTTCCTATGTTGTAGATTGCGGATTCCGCAAAATATGAATAAACAAATACATAAAATATTGATTGATGAGAAGAGTCTCTAAGGAGATAATAATGACAGGAAGGGGTCAGCCATACAAAGGTCAAAGAAAAGAGCAGGTGGAGCAGAGGAAACAGCAGAGAAAAGTCTCTCTTGCAATAATAAGTGGTGTTTTAGGTACCAAACATCATCCAGTGTGGTTGGAGGATGCTGAGTGACAGGGCAGTGGTGTAGGGTGAGATCAGAGATGGACATAGGCCAGATCATGTTGAATGTTGTAATCCAGACTGAACAGTTTAGATTTTGGCTAAGTGTGGTAGAAAACCACTGGTGGATTTTATGCAGGGAGCAGCCCAATCTTCTGGATATCTGAAGATATCACTGTGGCTGCTGTGTGAATAGGAAGCAAGGAGACATTTAGAGATGCTATTGCAGGAAGCCAGGAGAGGCAGCTCAACGAGAGTGCCTTGAACAAGGAATTATTGTAGATCCAAGAGTAGTGGACTGATTCAGGGTGTGTTCTGTGGAAAGGTGGACTAAACTTGCTCATGGATTGGCATGATGAGAGAGGAGTAGAGAGGGATGAAGGGTAACAAGTAGATTCTGGCTGGAGCATCTGGGTAAGCATGGTACCATTTGCTGAGGTGAGAAAGATTGGGAAAGAGAAGTTTGAGGAGGAGGACATGGAACTGGGGCAAAGATGGAATCAAGATTGTCTCCTGACTGTGTTAGGTTTGAAATGGCTACTAAATGTCTAGGTAGAAATACTAAGTAAGTTATTAGCCATACAAATCTGGAGTTCCGGAAAGAGTCCAGGCTGGAAATAGAAATTTTGGAGTTATTGATATACAGATTGTATATTACGTCTTGGAACTGGATAGAAGAGAGGAGGAGGCCCATGCCAACATTTAGGTTTGTGGTCTGACATGAAAGAACCAGCAAAGAGAAGAGAAGAAGCAACCAAGAAGATAGAAGAAATATCAGAAGAGGGTTATGTCACAGAAGCCAAGAGAAGATGGCATTTCAAGAAGAAAAGTACAGTTATCATATTAAGTGTTGCTGTGCCATCAAGTAAGATAAAAGCAGAAGCTTAACCATTAGACTAGGCAACATAGAGGTCAAAGGAGAAAAGGCTGGACAGAGCCCCATTTGAGCAGGATGGGGAAGTGAAGTGAGAAGTTGGATGTCTCTGGACAACTCAAGAATGTGTGCTATGAATGAGAGCAGAGAAAGATAGAAACAGCAGCCAGAGTGGAATGTGAGGTCAGGGAGATACTAGAAAATGTTTGTATGCAGGTGGGGATGATTCAGAACAGAGGGAGAAACCAGCAACACAGGAGGGAGGGAGATAATAGTAATAATAACATCCTTGAGAAGGCAAGGAATGAAATCCCAAGCACAAGTGGAAGGTTTGTCAGCTTTAGATGGGAGCAGAGATGCTTCACCCTTAGCAACAGGATGAAAGGTAGAGAATATGAATACAGATGCAGGAAGCCTCGAACCTTGGCTGATGGCAAAGATGAAGATGTTCCTATCTGATTGCTTCCATTTCCTCAATAAAGTATGAGGCAAGGTCATGAGCTGAGAGTGAAGATTAGGAGATGTGGTGTAGGAGGTTGGGAGGGGAAATGAAAATACTCATTTTGGAGAGTGGGAAAGCATAGGTGTGTATGGTAGTTTTGCTGCTAGGAAGATCTGAGCGCCCACTTGACATTTGAGGTTATGAGTGTACAGTGACACCACTGAGCACTGTCTGTTGTTCTCCACCAGTGTTCAACTACTTGTGTGAAGAAGTGAAAGGGATTTACACTAATTGGAGACTCTTGGGATGAATAAAACTTTATAGCAGAATAGCCTAGAAAATTGAAACCGTTTTATATTGATCAAAAGCTTATGCTCAAAACTGATCATTTTCCTTATTGAAATCATACTGTTCTTTAAATTTGGTTTTTTTTAATTGAGGCTGTAGAGTAGGAGTGTTGTCATGAGTAGAGACGTGTTCATTCTGAGTCTTGACTTCAAACAGTGTCAGATTATATTAATAGGAAGATTGTTAGTCCCTTGTCGTTACTCAGAATTCTAGCAATTACTCAATTGTATTGATTTTTGTGCTGTCACAGATATAAGATCAGCAGAAGTTAAGTATTAGAATGAACAGGGTGGGAATGGGTAACTATAGGATGGGGCTGAACTAAAAGTGTATTTACCTAAAATATATATTTATCTAACTAAAAATATATTATCATGACACCATGAAAATAGAAGCCATGGAAAGAAGTTGAAATAAGAGAATAAGCAAGCTTGATTTGGAGGGGACAAGGACTTTTGCAAGTGCATATCCTCACTCTTAATCTCTTTATGCACCTATTTTACTTTCAACTCAAGATGTTCGGTGTGTTTTTTGGCATGAAAGACATGCTATAAGGATTGGATTCTGTTTTCTAATACTCATGTAAAAATAGAAAAGATTAAAAAGAACCTATGAATTTCAAATATGATGGTCTTAGGAGTACAAGCTTAAATCTCCCATTCCCACTCCAGAACATCCCCCAGTAATATAAAATATGTGTATTTAAAGCCACGTTAATGCATAACCACACTGTGGAATCAAAAGGGGGATTCTCGGTGAACCTTAAAGATGTGACTCACTCCTGAATACAATATGAAGCAGACATGAAGACCCAGAAGTAAGCCAAGGTCACAGTTTTAAGGAAAGACTGCCTTGTGAGGCTTGAGCTGCCATTCAGGAAGCATCTCAGCTACTGTGCTGGAGTTTACCCAGCTGCCGCACCGGGAGGTTAATGGCCAGTGCAAGTAACCACCTCAGCAACTGTAACGGAGACATCATAGGTATATTGTCCAAGACTCAGGAAGCAAAAGTAGCCACCGAACAAGAGGCCAACAAAGGCCAAGATGTACACGTACATAGAAGGACTCTGGGGAAGGAGACGAGATAACAAACATCTGAGAAAGGCCATACCAATGAAAAAGAGACAATAAGCTCAACAAATAAAAAACCTCACCCCCAAGGGACCAGAGCAAGGAGTGAAAGACATTAGAATAAACCTATTTCATATTCTCCAAGAGGTAAAGGAGAGAATTATGGTCCTAAAATAGGAATACAGAGTTAGAAACAAGAACAGGTAGTTATTAAAAAGAACTAATTAGAGATTTAGAAAATGAAAACCAGATCAAGCACAATGAAAGAGTGAATTGTCCATCAATAGAAGGAGTCAGCAATTTGTAGTGTAATCATACAATGGTTACTAATCAGCATTAAAGAGAATGAATGGCTAATACAGCAACAACATGGATGAATAAAACATTATGCTGAAAAGGAGTCGCCAAAGAGTAATTTCTTGATGCTGCCATTTACATGAAGTTTAAGAACAGATAGAAATCAGAGCAGTGCTTTGCTCTGGGTTGGGTTTGACTGGAAAGGGGGAAGGGCAATGGGGGAACTCTTTGCGGTTATGGAGATGATCTGTATCTTGACTGGCGTGTCAGTTCCTCGGGTGTACACATTTTTCAAACTTACTGATTCGTGTACTTAAATGTGTGCATTTTACTATACATAAAGTTTACCACAATTAGAAAAATATTTTTCTTAACTAAACTTCTTTTAAACAACTTAGTGAGCTAGAAGATCAAGCTGAAGACTTCTTCCAGACCTCATCACAAAGAAAAAGAGATGGGAAGTACTAAAGAAAGGTCAAGCCGCGTGTAAGGTTGATCCAGGAGGGCCAAAAGCCATCTAACTGGAGCTCCAGAAGGAAAGAAGAGGCTAGGGGTCAGAATGGAAGAATACACTGAGTATAAAACATATGAAGTTTTTTAATGAAACTTACGTACATTATGTTCACTTTCAGAATGTTAGACATAAATAAAAATGCTTAGAGCTCCCAAGAAGAAAGGCAAACTACCTGTGAGCGAATGAGACTCATACTGACATCAGACTTCTCATCAGCAACAGTCAGTGTAAACAGACAAAGGAGCAGTATCTTCATAGTGAAGGGGAGTGAAGTTTAGCCTTAGAATTTTATTCCATGCCAAGTTATCATTCAAGAGTGTGGGCAAGATAAACACGTTTTCTGACATATATAGGCTCAGAAAGTTTACTATTCTGAGAGGGTCATAGACCCTCTGAAAAATCTCTAGAGTATATACTTTAGCAAAAAGGAGAATAAATGCAGGAGGAAAATATGGAATGCAAAAAAGCAACATTGAAAAAAAAAAGAAAGAAAAAAAGCAACACTGAACAAATAAGTAGGTAAAACTTTTTGTGAAATCTGAACAAATATTGATTGTAAGGGGGAAAAAGAAGTCTGTAGTAATCATTTGCAACAAAAATTAAAATAGTAGTGAGAAATAGAGAGAAGTAAAGACTTCTGTACTCCTTATGGGAAG
Organism: Physeter macrocephalus; assembly: GCF_002837175.3. NCBI lineage: Eukaryota > Metazoa > Chordata > Mammalia > Artiodactyla > Physeteridae > Physeter > Physeter macrocephalus. Next base: position 96,750,529 of record NC_041227.1, on the reverse strand, counting down.
AATAGAGATGTTAATTAACTAGACAGGAAAAGGTATGTATTTTTACATAAATAGATTTTTACATATTTAGTTTTTCAGAATGATAATAATAATAGTGCTGACACTGTGAAGTACTCACACCATAGGTACCCAGCACCGTTTCAAACAGTCTGCATGTAGTCTGTCCGTAAAGCTGACAACCAGATGAGGAGAGTGTGTTACCCCCATTTTATGCAGGTGAGGAAACCGAGGCACAGAAAGGTTAAGGAACTTGCCTCAGGTCACGGAGCCAAGTAGTGGTATAGCCGTGTCTGAACTCAGGCAGTTGGCTCCTGAACCTATCGTCTTTAACAGTGCACCGCCTCACAACTGAATGTGCGGCTTTATCAGAGGAAGGAATAAAATGGCATAAAGAAAACTCAGTCTGCCCAAGAGAAAATAGGGTAAAAAGCAACAAAGAGAAAGCACAACTAGAAAACATTAAATGAGAAGTTGAGAAAATGGAAACATATTAATAATCACAATAAAAGTGTCAGACTTGCCCCTTAAAAGACAGAATTGTGGAAAGACTGAAGTCTCTCCAGTTGATGACACTCTAAGTTGAGATTAGGTCCTCTCTACTAGAGTCATCTAGGAAGAGTGCTGGATGAGATGGTGGGATGTGCATCTGGGAAGATGGCCTGTCCCTCCTCTGCAGGCTGTGTTTATCTGCCACTTTACACAAAATGAGTTTGTTCACGTTGAAAAATTGACATTTTATTTTATTGTCATACTGATTGAACTAATTAACAGTGGGACATGGGGTAGGATGGAAGGTGTGTAGGACATTGGATGAATGTTTTCAGTCCTGGTGGGAGAAAAAGTAATATTTTCTGCAATGAGTTTGTGCTTTTAGATTCTGCAGATTTTTTGTAAGCTAGCTTTGAACCTGAATTTCTACTTGTCACTTTCATTTTCATTCTTTTATTGAAAAAGAGAGAGAAGGATTTTAAATGTACTGATAACCTTAAAAGCTGCTAAAGTCTTTCAGGGAGGTAAAACCAGTTGTCAGAAAGCAGATGAATTTAGCTTTTTAATTTGCAAGTTCAGGATGCTGGTTTGCTGAAGAGCTTGGGGCATGCCCTTGACCGTCAGGAAGAAAGGAAGGGCGCCGTTACCCTGACGTGTTAGCTGAGCAGTGTGGCAGTAGGATTGCTTCTAGTTTCTGCAACATGCCTAAAACTTTAAACAAATGCCGTTACTCCCTGTTGACTCTTATTCTATCGATCGTTTTGTAATGAATTTGGAAGTTTTTAGATTTTATTTCCTTTTTTCACGTGACGTTGCTTAATATTACCTTTCTCTTCATATTAGAACTCTTTGGTTTCGGTTTCTGTCTCTTATCTGGCAAGTGACTAGACTTTTAAATGTATTTTCTTCCATTCTTTCATTCAGTAGATATCTCGTTCCTCATTGTATGGTGGACAACACGATAGGCACATGGCATATAGTGGGGAACAAAACAAAATTCCTGCCTTTGTGGTACCCATAGACTGACATTCAGCAGACAAACACACAAATCAATATGATTACAAACTGTGATGAATGGTGTGAGGAAGAGAAACCCATCTGGCTGCCCTAGAGAGGAATAATGGGGGTGAGGGTTGATGGTTGATGAAGGAAAATCAAAAAAAGACTATAAAGAGGCTCAGCCTTTCAAAGAGTAGATTAGAGAGCATTCCAGGCAGTGGGAACAGCATATGCAAAGTCTCCAAAGCAAGAAAGAGGCAACCGCATTACAGGACCCTAAAGAAGGCCAAGGTGACTGGAGTAGAATAATGAAAGCAGGAGAGCAGTAAAAGATAAAAATGATGTGAGGCTTTTTGGAATACTACTTTGGCTGCTAAATATGCAGAATGGATTGAAGAGGAAACGGAAAACAGGTTAGGAGTCTATTGTAGTAAACTTGATGGTGGCTTATATTAGGATTGTAGCAGTAAAGATGAGAATAGTTGAATTTTAAATATATTTTGGAGGTGGAGTCAATAGACTTGATGATGGATTAGAAGGAATGATAGAGAAGAGAAGAGATCAAATATGACTCCCAGGATTCTGGCTTTAGTAACTGAGTACATTGGGTTAGAAAGGACTGAAAGAGGAATTTAAGATGCCTTTAGGGCTAATTAGGCATTGGATATGTGAGTCTGAAGCTCAGAACTGAGAACTGGGCTTGGGATAATAAATGCGTGAGTTGAAAAATAAAGTGGATGGAATAGAGGAAGCGATGTGGGAGGTTGTACGTAGAGAGAAGAGGGCCTGATATGAGCTCTGGGACACTCCAACATTTGGGGGTCCAGTAATGAGGAGTTGCCAGAAAATGAGATTGAGAAGAAATATTCAGAGAGACAGAAGGAAGCTAGGGAGAGTGTGCTGTTGTGGAAGCTAAGACGGAAATCAGGAAAAGAGAGAGACATCAAGAAGATGGGATCAGATGCCCCTTAGATACATAGTATCTTAACCAGAAATGTGTACAGCCCTAGGAGGAAAACATGAAGACTCCTGAAAGGCACGAAAGTAGACTTGAACTAACGGAATGATATCCCTTGTTCTTGGATAGGACAACTCAACATCATAGCTAAATTTAATGGATTTAACATGGGAACCCAATAAAAATACCAGAAAGGATTCATTTGTTTTGTGATTGTTTTTCCCTGGAACTATGCAAATTGATTCTAAAGTTCAAATAGAAAAATGAACACATAGGAATATCTAGAAATACCTTTAAAAAGGAAAAGAAGGAGAAGAGGCCACCAGATATTAAAATATACTTATAACATCTATAATTAGAAATTTGCAGTACTGATGGGGCAGGGGGACAGACGAAGCAATGAAACAGACCAGAAAGCCCAGAAATGAACTGAAGGCCATATGAAAATTTAGCATATGATAAAATGGCATATTAAATCAGAGGGAGAAGGACAGACGTTTTAGTAAATAATATCAGAAATAGCCTTTTGTCAGAAGTTGGATCCGTATCATATGGATCCATATCAAAATAAACTCCAAATGGATCAGAGATCTAAATGTAAAATATGAAAACATATCAGTACTAGAAAAACCCTTAGGTGAATCACTCTGTAACCTGAATGTGAGGAAAGCCTTTCTCACTATGACTTAAAATTCAGATGCAGTGTGTGAAAAACATTACGAAATTTGACTACATGTATTAAACAACTTTGCACCAAGGGTGGAGGAAAAACACTGCAGTAGGCAGCCTTCTGAGCTGGTCCCAGTGATCCCCACCTACTGGTATTCATGTCTGTGTAATCCCCTTCCTGTGAGTGTGGGCTGGCCCTAGTGAATTGCTTCTAGCAAAATGGAATATGTCAAAAGTGATGGGATGCCGCTCGTGAGATTAGGCTACAAAAGGCTGAGTCTCTGTGACTACTGTCCTGCTCGTGGTCACCCTCACGAAGAAGCTGGTGTGTAGTAAACTAACCTATGAGAGGGCCACGTATTGAGGAACTGTTGGCTGCTTGTATGTAGAATTGCAAATGATCTGTGTATTGACCTTATGTGCAGAACTGTGCTTAGTTTTCTTTTAGAGATGATAGTTTATCTGAAGATCTGCTTGATGTCCTTTGAAGCGAGTCATATTGTTCATAAGTAATGTTTTGTTCCTTCCCCAGTCATTTACCAGTTCAAAAACCCATGATAGAGGCATCCTTTTCTTGTTTCTGTTTGTAAAGACAATGCTTCCAAGGTTGCCACATTACAAATAATATTTGCTGCAAGTTTTGGCAAATAGCTTTTATTAAGTTAAGGAATACCCTTCTAATCCTTGTTTAGTGAGTGTTGTATTTTATTGAAGGAGTGTTGTATTTTATTGAAGCCTTTTTTTATGACTCTTATCAGGCTGATGAAATTCATCCCTATTCCTAGTTTGCTAAGAAGTTTTTTTTTCTTTCTTTCTATGAAGCATCTTGAATTTTATTGGATAGCTTTTCTTCATCTATTGATACCACGTGGTTTTTCTCCATTAATCCGTGCCCTGTTCTTTTTTTCATCCAGGTACAAAATGATCTCTGAATTCACCTGGCCCAACCATGACCTCCCTTCCGACAAAGAGGCTGTCAAGAAACTGATTAAACATTGTGGCTTTCAGGATGATGTAGCTTATGGGAAGACCAAAATTTTCATTCGAACACCCCAAACATTGTTTACCTTGGAAGAGCTCCGTGCCCAGATGCTTGTAAGGATTGTCCTCTTTCTACAAAAGGTAATTTAATGTTTTATATATAAGGATAAGGCCTTACTTTTATGTTCTTAAAGATGAGTTGAATGTTTTCTTTGATTCAAGAAATGTTCACGATGGTGTATTTTTTGCATCTGTGCGTATCTTAAGAGTGTTTTCTGTTGCCTCCACACATGGAAAACTTACTGGGCTGTGTGAACTCAAAATTATTTTATCCTCAAAACTCTGAAGCTATTTTGTCTTCTGGTATTTAGAATCAGAGAGATGTCTGAAGCAGTCTGGTCTTCGTCTCTTGCAGTTAACTGAGTTGTTTCCCTCAGCTTAACTGCATAAAGGACTTTTTCTATCTTATAATTTAAAAGCTTGGCCAGCCTGTGTGAGACCACCTCCCTCACCCATCACGAGCCACCGCCAGCACTTGCCAAGGTGTGCGGTGCTGACTCAGCGGTCCTCGTAAGACCGTGGTACCTGTCATCACTGATCTGTGCAGGGCCCCTTCTCATTTCATTCAGTCACTCAGGTATATCTTTTTATCCCTCTTACCCATTTCCATACCTTCTGATTGAACCATTTTAATGTAAAAAAATTACAGATGCATATAAAAAGAAAGCGTGTTCCTCTAGGAGAATGTCCTTGGGGTATCCATCAGGGGGAAGGTGGCTGGGTCATTGGGTATATGTAGACCTAATTGGCGTCAGTAGTGCCAGGCTCCTCTCCAGAACGTCTGCCAGTTTGCACATCACCCGTTTGTATGTTGAGGTTACTATGTGCCCACATCCTTACCAGTATCATCCAGGTACCTAAATTTTGCCAGACTGGTAAGTATAATGGTATCTCATTGTTGTTTTATTTCCTATTTCTCTGATTACTGTTGAATTTGAACATCTCATTAAATGCTTGTTTGCTTTTTGGGGTTTCCTATAAGCTGTTCACATCTTTTATCCATTTTTCTCCTGTAATTGGTATCATTTTCTTGTTGATTAGCAGGCATTCCTTGACTATTTTAGACATTAATCTCTTACTCACTTTAGATATTATAAATATATTCTCCTATTCTGTCGGCATTCTAATGAACTTTCTAATGTGCTTTGTTGAAGAGAATCCTTAATTTTGACATAATCAAATTCTTTGATTTTTTTTTTTTTTTGGCCTTATATTTTGTGCCTTGGAATTTTATTTAAGAGGGCTTTCCTTGTATCTAGGTCACAAAGGTACTATCCTATGTTTTCATCTATGAACTGTATAGTTTTACCTTTCACATTTAGGTCTTTAATCCATTCAGAATCCATCTATGTATGTGGTTCTCTCTAGGAATCCAGTTTCACTTTCTTCTATATGGTGAGCAAGTTTTCTCAATACCATCTAAATACTAAGTAATCTGTTCTTTCTCTATTGATTTGTGGTGCCACTTTTATTGTGTTTGAAGTTTATATATATATACATATACATATATATGTATTCTGTTTCTGAGTGCTCTATTCTGTTCCATTTTTGTATCTGCCTCTTTTCATACTAATGCCACATAGTTTTTATTGTAGTATGTTTTAGTATGTGGTAGGATAAGCCCATCTTCTCTGCTCTTCTTTATTGAGGTTGATTATTCTATACATAGACCTTTATTCTGTAATAGAAATTTTAATCTGTGTTTATTGAGTTCATTAAATTCAACAATACTTTTTATTAGGATTGCATTGAATTTATAGGTTAATTTGAAAGGATTAACATTTTTATAATATTAAATCATCTGAAGAGTATTGAATAGGCTTATTTAAATCATTTTATTGACTTTTAGACTTAGAGAGGTCTTATGAAGTCATAGTTAATTTCTAGATATTTTATTGTTTTTGTAGCTGCTGTGCTTTTATTATTGTGTTTTTATTATATTTTCTATGTGTCAGTGTTGTTATAGAGAAGTAATATTGGCTTATGTTGGTTTAACAGCATCCAGAATGAAATGTTTCTTGATTCATATTTGTTGATTCTATTAGTTTTTCTGGGTAAAAGATTATATCATGTGCAGATTATAAAAGTTCCCTTCCAATTGCCAAGATGTTTCTGAGTGTTGGTCTCGTTCATTTATTTTTCCTAGAACTCAGGAAAACTTTTGGAGTGGAACACTAAATTCTGTTTCATCTTAGAACAGTTTCCTTCTATTAATTGTTTTTTTTTTAATATTGCTTTTACTCAGTTCTGTTTTCTTTCTCAAGACAGCTTGTAAATTTGCAAGGTGAATCTCTGTTTTTTGTCTGCCATAGTAAGTTATTTTCACCCAAATCCTTACTTTTGATCTTCCCTACTTACCAGTGGGATCTTTTGTTTTTGCAGATCTGATACTTTGTCTTTCTTCTTCATACCTATCCAAGACATTGACCAGACTCAGGGCTTGGCCTCTCAATTTGGTTGGGACAGTTCTGGTTTCTGACTGTGGTCTGTTGTAAATATTAGTAGGAAACCTTTCACTCTCAAAGTGTCCCAGCATGGGTAACAAACTATACAATAGTCACCCTACCGTGAACTCACTTTCTTTCCACTTGTTGGCTGGTAGAATCCTCTTCTTAAATCTACGTCGGCATTTTGTTTACTTCTTTCACAACTGTCAGTGTCCCACAGACTTTCACCTATTGCAGCTCTGTCAGCCAAAGATGGGGCCCACCCTGTCCCTCCCCACCCCAGGGCCCAGCTCTTATAGAAAAGGTAGAATTCCAGATATACACGCCTACTAGCGCTCCGCGGCATGTGGGATCCTCCCAGACCGGGGCGCGAACCCGGTTCCCCTGCATCGGCAGGCGGACGCGCAACTACTGCGCCACCAGGGAAGCCCCGCCACATAGTTTTTATTGTAGTATGTTTTAGTATGTGGTAGGATAAGCCCATCTTCTCTGCTCTTCTTTATTGAGGTTGATTATTCTATACATAGACCTTTATTCTGTAATAGAAATTTTAATCTGTGTTTATTGAGTTCATTAAATTCAACAATACTTTTTATTAGGATTGCATTGAATTTATAGGTTAATTTGAAAGGATTAACATTTTTATAATATTAAATCATCTGAAGAGTATTGAATAGGCTTATTTAAATCATTTTATTGACTTTTAGACTTAGAGAGGTCTTATGAAGTCATAGTTAATTTCTAGATATTTTATTGTTTTTGTAGCTGCTGTGCTTTTATTATTGTGTTTTTATTATATTTTCTATGTGTCAGTGTTGTTATAGAGAAGTAATATTGGCTTATGTTGGTTTAACAGCATCCAGAATGAAATGTTTCTTGATTCATATTTGTTGATTCTATTAGTTTTTCTGGGTAAAAGATTATATCATGTGCAGATTATAAAAGTTCCCTTCCAATTGCCAAGATGTTTCTGAGTGTTGGTCTCGTTCATTTATTTTTCCTAGAACTCAGGAAAACTTTTGGAGTGGAACACTAAATTCTGTTTCATCTTAGAACAGTTTCCTTCTATTAATTGTTTTTTTTTTAATATTGCTTTTACTCAGTTCTGTTTTCTTTCTCAAGACAGCTTGTAAATTTGCAAGGTGAATCTCTGTTTTTTGTCTGCCATAGTAAGTTATTTTCACCCAAATCCTTACTTTTGATCTTCCCTACTTACCAGTGGGATCTTTTGTTTTTGCAGATCTGATACTTTGTCTTTCTTCTTCATACCTATCCAAGACATTGACCAGACTCAGGGCTTGGCCTCTCAATTTGGTTGGGACAGTTCTGGTTTCTGACTGTGGTCTGTTGTAAATATTAGTAGGAAACCTTTCACTCTCAAAGTGTCCCAGCATGGGTAACAAACTATACAATAGTCACCCTACCGTGAACTCACTTTCTTTCCACTTGTTGGCTGGTAGAATCCTCTTCTTAAATCTACGTCGGCATTTTGTTTACTTCTTTCACAACTGTCAGTGTCCCACAGACTTTCACCTATTGCAGCTCTGTCAGCCAAAGATGGGGCCCACCCTGTCCCTCCCCACCCCAGGGCCCAGCTCTTATAGAAAAGGTAGAATTCCAGATATACACGCCTACTAGGACTTGTCCTTTCTCAGTCCTCTCTACAGCACTTCTGCTTGCTTTCTGGTGAGAAATTAGAATTTCTACCTAGAAAAGAGAGATTCTAAAAGACAACGGATGGCTGCTTCAAAAACTATCACCTGCGCCCTGGAGGGAAAGCTGTCCAGTCTTCTCTGTGGTGTAGATCTTGCGTTTCTTAACCATAAGGCAGTGAGTAGGGGATGACCTCCCTCTAAATTCTCAGGCAGACCATCCTAGAGTACGATATACGTGATCTACTGATTATGTTCTTCGAACCAACTCCACAGGCCATAAAATTAGTGAGAATTTCAGTTTCTGGGAAGAGGTCATCAGTCACCTAACTTTCCATGTGACGTGTTTTCAATTTTTCTGTTTGCTTATGGGAATGTAGTGTGAAGCTGTAGAGGCAGCATCAGGAGATGCTATTTTAAACAAGACTCCCCAACAATTGATTTTTTTAATTTCCTTTTTAAATAAAAATTAGCTTTGTCTTTTTAATTATATAATTAAAGTGCGCTCATTGTAAAAACAGATTCAAACCGTAATGAAAAGTATAAGGAAATCCATGGGAAACCGCCTAAAATCCCACCATCCAAAGGTAACACACCAAGTGTGTGAATTTTTTCCATCCTTATCAGTAAGGAATGCTACCTCGTTTCTACTATTTCACCTTTTATTTTCATGATTACTAGCAAGGGTGTGTTTACTGGCTTTTTGGATTGCTTCCTCTGTTACTCATTTTTATCAGTGGCCCATTTTTCTGTTGGATTGTTTGCCTTTTTCTTAGTAATTGCTGGGAGCTATTATCTTTGTGTGTTGCAGCTATTTTTCCCAAGCTGTCATTTGTCATTTGATTCTGTTCATGGTATACTCTGATGTGAAATTTTTTCACTGAATGTAATGAAATATGTCTTTTTCTCTATAGTTTTTGAGTTTCTTCCAGAAAAAAGTTATAGATCTGGGATTTCGTTTTGTACATGGTGTGATGTAAGGGTCCAACTCTATTTTGTTCCAGGTATTCAGTTCCATTTATTTTAAAAATTCCTCTCTTTTTTCCACTAAATTGAAATTCCACCTTTGTCGAATATGAAATGCCCATATATGCTTGAATCTATTTCAGGACTCACTATTTTGTTCCATGGTCAATTCCTATGCCAGAATCATACTGTGTTTATCATAGTACATCTTAATAGGTTTTAACATGTGAGAACGTGGCTTTCAGTACCTGTTCTGTGCCTTAGTAGAGATTCAATGTCAAGTTGGAAGAATCAGTGATGTTGCCTAAACCAGAACCTCCAAAATTAATTGTTCTTAAAGGAATAAACTGTATAACCACAAAGATTGCAGAGGAGATACAAACTGTGTTGCTTTCTGATTCATAAAAAAATTTCTAGTTCTCCACTGTCACCATCTAAACCATTAACCACTTGGTATCAAGAATTATGGATAATCCATGTAGTGCATCTTGTTTCTCTTCATATACTTGGTCATATGCTTGACATTTTAGAGGATTTTTGAAATTGCTAGAAATATCTTTTTTTAAGAAATAACCCTCTAGATTTCAAAGAATTTTATTGGTTTTATAGTACATAAGTAATAGCAATACAAGTTCATGTAGAATCGTGAAAAAATATACATCCTTTTATAGTTTTAAAATATACTTTTCTTTTATATTATGTATAAATTTAAATCATAACATACCGTTGTATAATATTTTTTGTTATAACTTTACACGTGTAAACACTTATTTACCTATTTGTAATAACTGACTTAGTCCTTAATATGATTTACTAGAGCTTCCTCAATCTGTCTGCTACTACTGGATGTTTGGGTATTTCCAGTGATACATTCTTACAGGTCCCATTGCAGGGCACATCTCTGTTTACTTAGAGTAGTGCCTGACACCAAGTTCAATAATGATACCTGTTGTTATTATTACTGCTACTGCTATTACTACTATTAAGTATTTGTAAACATCCTCGATTATTTTCTTGGAATAAACTCATAGACACAAAAATTGTTGGGTTAAAAGATGCGTACTTTTAAGATTTTCTATACCTGTTATCAAATGGCTTCCAGAAAGATTTTGCTGGTGTATGGTCCCACCAACTAATGAGTGAAAGAGCTTGCCTCACTGAAGCACTGGATATTTTCATTCTTACAAATACCCTTTCTGGATGACCTAAAATCTGAATGTTTTGCCTGAATACAGGCATACCTCAGAGATACTGCAGGTTTGGTTCCAGATCACCACAAATAAAGCGAATATTGCAATAAAGTAAATTACATGAACTTTTGGTATCCCAGCGCACATACAAGTTATCTTCACATAATACTATAGTCTGCTAAGTATGCAGTAAAATAAAATGTAAAAAGAATGTACATACCTTAATTTAAAAACACTTTTATTGGTGAAAAATGCTAACCATCATCTGAGCCTTCAGCGAGTCATAATCTTTTTGCAGTAGTAACATCAGAGATCACTGATCACAGATCACCATAACACATATAATAATAATGAGAAGGTCGTCTGCAAACAGTGGCAGTCTTACTTCTTCTTTTCCAATTTGGGTTCCTTTTATTTCTTTTTCTTCTCTGATTGCCATGACTAAAACTTCCAAAACTATATTGAATAATAGTGGTGAGAGTGGGCAAACTTGTCTTATTCCTGATCTCAGAGGAAGTGGTTTCAGTTTTTCACCACTGAGAACGATGAGAAAACCATAATTCCAAAAGAGACATGTACTACAATGTTCACTGCAGCACTATGTGCAATAGCCAGGACATGGAAGCAACCCAAGTGTCCATCAACAGATGAAAGGATGAAGAAGATGTGGCACATATATACAATGGAATATTACTCAGCCATAAAAA
>NC_041227.1:96732169-96739357 GCF_002837175.3 Physeter macrocephalus | reverse complement strand
AAAGAAATGAAATTGAGTTATTTGTAGTGAGGCAGATGGACCTAGAGTCTGTTATACAGAGTGAGGTGAGTCAGAAAGAGAAAAACAAATACCGTATGCTAACACATATATATGGAATCTAAAAAAAAATGGTTCTGGTGAACCTAGGGACAGGACAAGAATAAAGACACAGATGTAGAGAATGGACTTGAGAACACGGGGAGGGGGAAGGGTAAGCTGGGACGAAGTGAGAGAGTGGCATGGACTAATATATACTACCAGATGTAAAATAGATAGCTAGTGGGAAGCAGCTACATAGCACAGGGAGATCAACTCGGTGCTTTGTGTCCACCTAGAGGGGTGGCATGGGGAGGGTGGGAGGGAGGCTCAAGAGGGAGGGGATATGGGGATGTATGTATATGTATAGCTGATTCACTTTGTTATACAGCAGAAACTAACACACCATTGTAAAGCAATTATACTCCAATACGGATGTTAAAAAAATAATGAGAAGATTCAAAATATTGTGAGAATTACTGAAATGTGACACAGAGACACGAAGTGAGCAAATGCTGTTGGAAAAGTGGCACTGATCGACTTGCTAGATGCAGGGCTGCCGCAAACCTTCAGTTTGTAAAAAAAAAAAAAAAATCTGTGAAGGGCAATAAAATGAGGTATGCCTATATTTAAAAAAATCATTTTCTAAGAAGCCCTGGATATAGTACCACATGTTTACATCATTAAATTAAAAGAAATGAAGCTGTGTAGCCAGTGGGATTTTTTTTTTTAAGATCATCGTCTCTTCCTTTCATAATACGCAATTGCTTCACTTCCCCACACACCATCTACAATGGAGCTTGTGTGTGTTCTTTACATCACATTTGAGTGAGAAATCAAATAAGGTGGAATTTCTAGACAGCACTGAAGAAACTAGTTTTCAGAATTACAGCTTTAAGCAAGGAGGTGCCGAGACATCAGTAGTCAGTTCCCCAGCAAACACTTGGGGCTGTCAACATGTGTAATGATTGTTTTAAGTGTGTTGTGCAGCAGAGCTGTCCAAGCTGATTTCCTTTTAGCTTTTTTCCATCTTCATCCTGTACCTTCCTGATTTGGTGTTTCTTAACATCCATCTTCTATATGTTGTATTCATTAATTCCCAGAAAATAAGATACTTACTTGTTGTGTGGTTGGGGAGATCCTGAAAGAAGACTATAGTTTTCACTGTTAACTGGTAGTTAGCCATTAACTGATTTTTTTTTTAACATTGTATTTTTAATTTTTTAATTTTTTAATTTTTTTTTTTTTTTGTGGTATGCGGGCCTCCCTCTGTTGTGGCCTCTCCCGTTGCGGAGCACAGGCTCCGGACGCGCAGGCTCAGCGGCCGTGGCTCACGGGCCCAGCCGCTCCGCGACATGTGGGATCCTCCCAGACCGGGACGCGAACCCGGTTCCCCTGCATCGGCAGGCGGACGCGCAACCACTGCGCCACCAGGGAAGCCCTTCATTATTTTTAAAATTTTATTTATTTTATATTATTGGCTGCATTGGGTTTTCGTTGCTGCGTGCGGGCTTTCTCTATTTGCAGCGAGCAGGGGCTACTCTTCATTGCAGTGTGTGGGCTTCTCATTGCAGTGGCTTCTCTTGTTGTGGAGCACGGGCTCTAGGCACGCGGGCTTCAGTAGTTGTGACACGCAGGCTCAGTAGTTGTGGCTCGTAGGCTCTAGAGCGCAGGCTCGGTAGTTGTGGCGCACGGGCTTAGTTGCTCTGCAGCATGTAGGATCTTCCCAGACCAGGGCTCGAACCCGTGTCCCCAGCATTGGCAGGCGGATTCTTAACCACTGCGCCACCAGGGAAGCCCCCATTAACTGATTTTTAATGAAAATATCTCACCAAATGCGTTACAAAGCATCACGGTTCTCTAATATTCTGTACTCATTTAGTTTTAAATATTTTGCTGTCTCAGAAAAGGAGTGGGGGAACTTCCCTGGTTGTCCAGCAGTTAAGACTCTGCGCTCCCAATGCAGGGGACCCGGGTTCAATCCCTGGTCAGGGAACTGGATCCCACATGCCACAACTAAAGATCCTGCATGCTGCAACTAAAAAAAGATCCCACGTGCTGCAACTAAGACCCGGCACAGCCAAATAAATAAATATTAAAAAGAGAGAGAGGGGCTTCCCTGGTGGTGCAGTGGTTGAGAGTCCGCCTGCCGATGCAGGGGACGCGGGTTCGTGCCCCGGTCTGGGAGGATCCCACATGCTGCGGAGCGGCTGGGCCCGTGAGCCATGGCCGCTGAGCCTGCGCGTCCGGAACCTGTGCTCCGCAACGGGAGAGGCCACGACAGTGAGAGGCCCGCATACCGAAAAAAAAAAAAAAAAAAAAAAGAAAGGAAAGGAGTAGGGTACAGAACCCCTCAAGAAACTCCCTTATTTTTTTGGTGCATGTATAGTTTTAAATGTATGTTCTCATCCTAGGGTATCATAGGACAAGGTCAAAATCATCATATAAGGTGATATTAAAAATGGATTCTCAAAGGGAGATAGAAAAGTACTGGGAGACTTCATCTTTTGTGTGGCCGTTACCAACAAATATGGAATGAGGTGATGGATTTTGAAGAGTGGCTTTCTTGACCCACCCATAAGACAAATAGATGCTTTTGTGAATTGTGTCTTCTTTTGGGGGAATTGGCTCTTTCTTAAAGGGCATCTATAATCAATTATAGACAGACCTCTTAATTGGTCACTATGTTAAGTATTTGGGCCAATTCAGATCTCACAGCTTTGATCCTAGCTCTAGGAATAGATTTTTCCTTTCCAGCGTGCCATGTTGTAGTTAAGAGGCCAAGGCCCCTCCTCTGTCATGTACTGAAGGCTACTAAACATAGATATTCTTTCTTAAAATAATATTTTCAGGCTCTAATCATTTTTCTCCAAGCAATTTGTGGTCACCCTGAGATCACAATTATAACTCCCAAATTCCCCAGCAGCAAGAGCTGCCAGCCCTTTGAAAATTTAAATTATGGTAGCCTCTGACCTGCTCCACACTCTATGCCATGAGTTTTTGTGGGTTTTATTTCAATCCTAAATATGGCTCACAGCTTGTAGCACCCATGACACATGAGCTGTGGGGTCCATAGTCAAGCTCGAATCTGAAATCAGTTGTCAATCTTCTATTATAGTCATGTGAAATTACAGACATGTTTATATGGGAAGTACAAAAGCTTCATTCCATCAGTGTTCAGATCAGTCAGCCTCCTGGATCACTTGGCTCCCAGAATTTTATTTTTGCTTGTCCGGTGTCTGCCTGAAAGGATAGTAGTGGCTTGATTATTAGGTCATAACAAAATTGGTGCAATCTCAAAGGCAGGACAGGGGAGAACAAAGGAATGAGTGGAGGAGAAAGTGTGGAAAAGATGTGAACGAGAAAAAAAGGTGATGTAATGCTAAGAAAGGAGGAAAAGACATCAAGTTAGTGAAATAAAATACTCAAAATGTAGGCTAAAATGATATGTGATCGTCATTTCTAATTTTATGTGGAATTCAAGATGGAACTGTAGAGGGCTTCCCTGGTGGCACAGTGGTTGAGAATCCGCCTGTCAATGCAGGGGACACGGGTTCAAGCCCTGGTCCGGGAAGATCCCACATGCCGCAGAGCAGCTAAGCCCGTGCGCCACAACTACTGAGCCCACATGCTGCAACTACTGAAGTCCATGTGCCACAACTCCTGAGCCCGCGTGCTGCAACTACTGAAGCCCTGAGCCCGCGTGCGTCAACCACTGAAGCCTGCACGCCTAGAGCCCGTGCTCCGCAACAAGAGAAGCCACCACAATGAGAAGCCTGCGCACCGCAATGAAGAGCAGCCCCTGCTCGCCACAACTAGAAAAAGCCTGTGTGCAGCTACGAAGACCCAGAGTAGCCAAAAATAAATAAGTAAATATTTTTAAAAATTAAAAAAAAAAAGGCGGCTCATGTATCACGAGAACTGCCCTGGTTGTTTTTTCCCAATTAATAATATTATTTTTATGTTCTTGTATTTATTTGTTAAATTCGCATTTTTCATTCTTTTTTTAATTAATTTTTATTGGAGTATAGTTGCTTTACAATGTTGTGTTAGTTTCTACTGTACAGCAAAATGAATCAGTTATACATATACATATATCCCCTCTTTTTTGGATTTCCTTCCCATTTAGGTCACCAGCACTTTACATTCTTATTGTTGGGTTATATTATAGTCCCAATCACAAGAAAGATCTTGTGAAGAGTTAAGAGTTGCTCATAAAAGGATAAACGTGTAATGAAAATAGCAAATTCTGAAACTGAGAATAATATCACTATTAATTATAAGTAATCGCAAAGGTTAATATAGATCTGAGTATAATAATTTTGTAAACCAACCAGAGAAGGAGTGTGACTAGAAGCATTATCTGAAAATTAGATTGTATTGGTGTAGTTATTCATTTGCCCCTATTCCCTTATGTATTGTTTATTGTGAAACTTTGTCAAGTAGTAGCATGAAGCTATGGGGCTTTCACGTTATTTTCAAACAAAACTCACCGGCTTCTTTGTGAAACCAGTCAAGTGTTTTATTTCTCAGACTAAGAGCAAAATAATTATCTCTCATATGAAATTGATTACTTTTGCCCTTAAATTAAAAAAAAAAGCTACGAATATAGTAGCTAATCTTTACTGAGTGTCAGGCACTATTCTGAGCACTTTACATATATTAACTAAATCTTTATAAGAACTCTGTGAATGAGTGTCTATCAGTATTTTTCATCTAATAGGAAAGGGAACTTAAGCCTCTTGAATAGCTGAGTGCCTTGCTGGAGGTCACACCAGTAGTGGACCCCACGGCTGGGATTGGAACCCAGTGGTGCAGGCTTCTGCACACTTTTAACCACTATTCACTTACACCACAGTAGCATCATTCAGTGTGCACTCCTTATAGGAAAAACAGGTATGACTCACACTGTTGAAGAAAAGTTTATAAAACCAGCCACAAAGATGATGGTGGCATCATGCTCAGAGAGAAAGAAGAAGGTGATTTGGCCCTAGTGATGTCTGAGTCATTGACTGTTGAGTATGTGAACTAAGATATATCTTTACTACGACTGGAAGGAAACACTGATGTTTCCTGTATGAATCAGCTCTTGACATATGTACGGTAATGAAAAGTGATCAGTGACTCTCTTTTACTGAGAATACATGCTCCAGGAGAAGAGTTTTACTTGTTGTGGTAAAAGTTACTTTCGAGCCAGGAGTGGGTTGGGAAAGGTGTGTCTGGATGACTATGGACAAAGCATAGGCTGAATTACAGGAAGGGTGGGGGAGGCATGGCTCTGTGACAAGAGAGGTTGCCCCCAGTGTCAGTCCACTCACTGCTTTATTCATGGAGAATATTTATGGTCAAAAATACACTGCTTGACCTTGGCTAGTATTGAAAGAAAGAAAGAAAAATGTGCCTTTGATCAAATGACCGCCGTTGACAGTATGTCTTTTCAGTAGGAGGTGGAAAGAAACGGGTAGCTAATGTCCTTGCCAACACTGTGATGTGTGGCTGGGTGGGAGAAGGGCACTCATTGTATTTTAAATAAGTAATAAACATGGATTTGTCCATTCATTACTGAATAGGGGTATACAACGACCAAGACAGGGCTCCGTCCAGAGGAAGCTGACAACCGAGTCAGAAGGGAGATGTGTTAGCGCTCAACCAGTGCAGTAGAGTAATTGTGACTCTGTTGAGTAGGTAATGACTGCCAGGTGGGCTCAGAGAGGAGTCACCCACCTGAGCTGGGAGAGAAGGCTTTTTGGAAGGAGGAGAGATGCCAAAAAGTTGGAGAACAACTCTGTTAGGTTCACATTTTACTTGAAAGTCCATTGTAGGGAGGACAGATCTTAATCTCTGTTTCATAAACCATTTATACAGGTTGAGTTCACTGGAGCTGGGTCATTGATGTGATAGCAGGTTAATTGTCACTAAGGTTAGTGGGTAAACTAGACTTCCTATGACAAAAACAGGGAACAAAGTTCTCTACAAAAACATCAAACAAATGTTGTTTTCCATAGTAAATGTATACTAGTCTTAGTCCTTGGAATTACTGAAATTGCCCTTTCAATGTTACAGGAGAGTTCTTTGCCCTCCTTAGAAATTAGGATAATTAGGAAGCAAATATACATGGCAGCCATGCAACTCATGATGACAGAATTAAATTTAGCTGAATTTTATCACAAGTTTATAAATATTTACTAACCTTTCCCCTGTTTATCTAACAAGATGTAAAGAGCTAGCTCTGGATTTGTCTTCTCAAAGCACCTGGGTCAACAATTTCCATTCTGTCACGGTTCCTCATTAATAACTGCTAGTAAAGGCTGGCAGCCTCTGATTTGATTGGGGTTTTTTGTTTGTTTGTTTTTGGTTGTGGCTTACAATATTCTGTTTCCACACTATACTGTACGAAGTCTCTGCAACTTGAGAGAAGGGGTGCAGAGGCAGGAGCGTATTTGGAGGAACTTAATAGTTTGGGGCATAGTTCAAAGTGCCTCTGGGACATTCAAGTCAAGATGACCAGCATATTGGATGTATGAGTCAGGGAAACAGAGGAAGTAACAAATTTCAAATAAGAAGGAATGATCAGCAGTGTCAAACATAGAATCATCCAACAAAATAAAGGACTGAAAGTGCCCACTTAATCTGGCAATTGGGAGATCACTGGTTTATTAATAACCAGCATGTGAAAGATGATCAGGATGAAAGAGTACGGGAAGAGAAGAAAAACACCCCAAGTACTAGAATCCTCCAGGAAGAAAGTATGTTGAACATTTATTGGTAAATCATCGTACTATGGTAATGAACATAGGTATGGGAAAGTATGTATGTTCTTAATGAAGAAATCAGAGTATTTATCATCTACAAGACATTTAATAAATGATTATTGAATGTTGAAGCCTTACCCCTACATATATTCCTAAGCAGTGCTAATAAAATAACATTATTCAGTACAAGTCATTGATTTTTATTATTGTGAAGAAAATTTCTGTTGATTTATAATGTAAGCCAATAACTGATGCCATTTAGTATTTACATATTGACAAATGCAAAGCCCTTTCCTTTCAGAACAATAAAAATGCTTCAGCAAAAATTTAACATTAGAACGACAGAGCATCCTTTCTCTCTCTCTCTCTCTCTCTCTCTCTCTCTCTCTCTCTCTCTCTT
>NC_041227.1:96721068-96730102 GCF_002837175.3 Physeter macrocephalus | reverse complement strand
CTCTCTCTCTCTCTCTCTCTCTCTCTCTCTCTCTCTCTCTTTATTTTTCCCTGCCCCCCCACCCTTTTCCTCCTCCCACCCAACTGAGGAATAAAAAAGATTAAAGCATATTTGGAAAATAATGATGACATGTCAAAAATAATTTGTTTCTTATTTATCTCCTCTCAAATACTGTCAATAAGAAGCCACTGCCACCCCTTCCCCAGCCTGTTCCCCTGTAAGTTGGAAGCAGATGATTTGCTCTCCTGAAAGAGCAGCAAATCCGTTGCCCGGGTGATATCTCATTACTAAGGCAACCAATTTGGTGCATCAGTGTGAATCCCAATTTTAAAATGTAATTATGCCAAGATATGTACATATGCTTGAGATTTGCTTAAAAGAAATCTGTTCTCCTTTGGAAGGAAAACATTTCCTATGTTAGTTGAAAGAAAGGGGGAAATACTTCTTTTATTCTTTGCTAGTTAAATACACCTTTCAATTGAGCTCCCACCATGCTTAGTGAAAGAGCTTGCATTGGTTCTCTCTCACCACTTTTTTTTTTAACTTGAGATCTTCCCTTTCCAAGACACTTCTCTCTTGAGACCTGTCACTCAAAGCTCAGCAGCTGTTGTCACCATGACAACATTTTCTGGCCCCTATAGGTGGCGGAAGGAGAAAAAAAAAATAGTGGCTCCATTTTCATTGCACTTTTCTTTTTAATTGCTGGGAACTCAAGAGATTGACTCTTTGTAAGGAATTAATTAGTGAAGGGGAAGTGATTCAATGAATACGTGTTTACATTAAATTAAAAACTTGTGAACAATTCAGTGAGGATTGCCATCCCAGACCCCAATGAAAGATCTTATAGATAGGAGGTGTACACCAAAAGCTTGGCTGGAGGAAGACAGCCAAGCCAAACAAAATACCATCGAATCACTGCTGTGCAATTAATTTTTCTTCCTCCTCGACAAAAATTATTGTTTAAAAATTAAAAGCGTATTTGGGTGCAGGGAATATTTAATTACCAATCTTATTAAATAATGAAACCCATGCAACTCATTAAGTTTCCCATTTGCTGAAGCTTCCAGGAAGCTCAGGGTTCAGATTTGTACTCAGATCCAGGAACCATTCTTAGCTGGGTTTTCAAGTGTGACTGTCAGCCTTCCTACTGAGACCCACCCATTGCCTACCTGTCCTTCTTTTATCCTCAGTTGGGTGACTATGTTGTCTATGTACCTTTTTAAAAAAAATTTATTTTATTTATTTTTGGCTGCATTGGGTCTTCGTTCCTGCGCACAGGTTTTCTCTAGTTGCAGCAAGTGGGGGCTACTCTTCGTTGCGGTGCGCGGGCTTCTCATTGCAGTGGCTTCTCTTGTTGCGGAGCATGGGCTCTAGGCGCATGGGTTTCAGTAGTTGTGGCACACGGGCTCAGTAGTTGTGGCTCGCGGGCTCTAGAGCGCAGGCTCAGTAGTTGTGGCGCACGGGCTTAGTTGCTCTGCGATGTGTGGGACCCTCCCGGACTAGGGCTCGAACCTGTGTCCCCTGCATCGGCAGGCGGATTCTTAACCACTGTGCCACCAGGGAAGCCCCCTTGTCTATGCACCTTTTATGTAAGTTTCCTCCGATCCTTTTGGAAGTAATTGGGTGACACATACTAAAGGCAACGGTGAAAATATCATAATGGGTATTCACTACCTAGTGGCAATGCTGATATTTCATGTAAAATATCACCCCCCAAAAAAGATGATTTTCAAAACTGCCTTTTTAAAAAGGCCTTTCTGAAGTACATAATTTTGCCACATATTTCATTAAGCCAAGACCCTTTATGGGTGACAAAATATATTCTCATATCCCATTAGGTATAAAGAATATATGTGGTTTAAGTGTAAGGGCTATGGTGTTGAGGTTTACTTTAGTCTTTTTCTTGCTATAGCACCAAGAAATCTAAGTGTGTCAGAAATTGCTTATATCTTTGTCATGGCACATTTATACACATTCTGCTTGGACTATTAAGTTTTGCTAACCAAAAAAAAAAGTTTATGAAATATTCAACATGTTCTGGGAAATGTATCATTATTTATTGCATATATTTAGAGCATTCAGTTTCTCTTTATGGGGAAACGTATAGTGGCTTTAAACTCGATCTTTTTCATTTCAGCACATGCAGAGTATAAATACCTTTAATGTACAAAAGGTCCTTCCAGAGAAATGAAATAAATACCTCACTAGAAAACTGAGGAAAACTATAGACAATCAGTCCACCAAAAAAAAAAAGAAAAATAACCAACAACCATATTTTCACCTGTCAAATACTCAGGGTTTGTTTTTTTTTTCTTTTAATCCTACGCAGTGTTGTTGATGATATGTTTACTACTGGCATGGGAGTAAATTGGTGAGAACTTTCTGGACAGTAGTTTAGCAATGTGTTTCCAAAAAATCTAAAAGTTGGGTTTGCCTCTAATCTAGCAATTATACTTGTAGAAATTTATACTAAGGGAATTCTTGAAAATTCATGTAAAAATCCAGTTGTAAGAATTTTCTCTTCAGTATTTCTCATGAAAGTGGAAAATAATGGAGAAAAATGTTAAGAAGTGAGTCATATAAATTGTGGTATATCCCTACAATAGAAAACTAAGCAGCCGTAAACAGTGACAATATAAAGAAATTTAATAACATCAAGTGCTCATGATAAATGTTAAGGGAGAATATATGTTACGAAACAGGATGTTCAGTATGATTCCTTTTTAACCACATTGTTAATTCTAGACATACCTACACCTGCATGCATGTGCGTGCATGTGTGCACGCGCACACACACCCATTATATAGACTGAGAAGGAGTCATTCCTTTGGGGGGGCTTTATTTATAACTAAAGAAAATTTAGGGCTATTTATTTACATTCAGTATTTTTTGTCAGACCGTCTTACTGTTGCCAAACATCACTCCATTCAAATTCAGTACTACAAGGAGAAGCTGTATTTTTTTTTAATTGAAGTATAATTGATTTACAATGTTGTATTAGTTTCTGCTGTACAGCAAAGTGATTCAGTTAAATATATATATATGTATATATATACATATATATATTCTGTTTCATAGTCTTTTCCATTATGGCTTATCACAGCATATTGAATATAGTTCCCTGTGCTATCCAGTACGACCTTGTTGATTATCCACTCTATATATAATAGTTTGTATCTGCTAACCCCGAACTCCCAATCTATCCCTGCCCTACTCCCCTCCCCCTTGGCAACACAGGTCTGTCCTCTATGTTTGCAAGTCTCTTTCTGTTTTGTAGATAAGTTCAATTGTGTCATATTGTAGATTACACATATAAGTGACACCATGTGGTATTTGTCTTTCTCTTTCTGACTTACTTCACTTAGTATGATAATCTCTAGATCCATCCGTGTTGCTGCAAATGGCATTATTTCATTCTTTTTCATGGTTGTGTAGTATTCCATTGTATATATGTACCACATCTTCTTTACCCAGAGACTCTATATTTTTAAGAAAATTTAATTTCAAAATAAGATATTTACTAGCCAGTTGTCCTGAGTTGGTCTTATTGTATTTGTGTAGATACAAACACCCAAAGAAATCAAGCACTCATAGAAAATATGTCAGTGACAGATATCCTTGGGGAAGTAAAAATACAATCAAGCACTCATGATTTAAGTGCAGGTTACAGACCAAGTACTTTATTCAGAAGTTTACTGTACTTTAAATGGATTATAGGGCTTCCCTGGTGGCGCAGTGGTTAAGAATCCGCCTGCTAATGCAGGGGACACGGGTTTGAGCCCTAGTCCGGGAAGATCCCACATGCTGCGGAGCAACCAAGCCCACTCGCCACAACTACTGAGCCTGAGCTCTAGAGCCCGCGAGCCACAACTACCGAGCCCGTGTGCCCTAGAGCCCGTGCTCCGCAACAAGGGAAGCCACCGCGATGAGAAGCCTGTGCACCGCAGCAAAGAGTAGCCCCCGCTCACCACATCTAGAGAAAGCCCGCACGCAGCAACAAAGACCCAATGCAGCCAAAAATAAATAAATAAATAAATTTATTTTAAAAATGGATTATAAATAGGAACAACATAGAGCTGTAATCACATTATTTCCATCTAAAATTTTAATTGTTTTTATTATAAAGTAATACATATTCATTGTGAAATTTTAAAATATACTTAAAGAAGGAAATAACATCATCCATCATCTCACCACCAAACGGTTACTACTATTAATGCTTTGGAAGGTGTCATAACAGTCTTGGTCCTACTCTCCCTTACACACACAGTTTTCTAAATTGAAGTCATGCTGTGTACACTGTAAAGGGCTGTTCCAGATGAAAATTGGCAGAACCACGGTGATGGTTGTGGTACGGGGCCCCTGGACCACTTCTGTGTGATCTTCCAAGCTTCTCTCCTTGACCCACATCTGCAAAGCGTCACCATCTGAGTTTTAATGATGTTGTTCCTCTGTTCAAAGGCCCTTCAATCACCTACAAAATTCAGACCAGGCTCTGCCAGCATCTTTCACTGTGTCACCATGCGGCGTCATCGTGTTTTTCCCTGCACTCCCACATACATCTCTTTCCCACCTGTGCGCTTTACACATACCATTTGCCTTGCCTTTGGTATCTTCAAATTAGACTCTACCCCCTCACTCAAGCCCTCCTGGCCAGACTAGTCTAAATAAAGTCATCTTTTCTTCCTTCACCAGCACCCATTTGTCGATTTTATGTGGCTCTCTGAGGCAGTAACTTCAACAGGAGGTGGGAAGTGTGGGCCTGCTGTTAGTTTGGGGTTTGTGTAAGGTTTTAGGTCATCACTTCCTTTATCTTTAAAACGATAGGCTTGGATATGGGCACATCTGTTAAAATCAAGTATGAAGTGTATTATGAGTAACTTGGTACTAATAATAAGTTAGCAAAGATAATGAATTAATTTATAAATAGGAGCTGATGCAAGGTTATTTCTATAAAATTTATATTTGCTTTCTTGAGTGGGCAAGAAAGGCCCATTTCAGGGATGGTACAACCCCCGAGGGTTGTTGCACGTGTGTTGCAAGTGTGAATGTCCTTCCTAAGGTGTGCCGTGGAAGAGTCAGGGCAGAGAACCTCCCAGCTGATGGTTTATAAGAGGTCTTCAGCTCAAAGATTCCCACCGAATTCTAAGATTTCTGTAGTCTGTAGATCATCTATTAATTTTGCACATTTGTCTTCTCTCCTCAACCAGATTATAAATTGTTGAGGGAAGCAGTGTCCTTGTGCTTGTTTGTACTCCACCCAGGGGCCCCAGCATGATGCCCTGTGCACAGTGCCTCATGTGGTATTTTGACAATAATATAGTATCATGACTCAGTACTAGGTGCTCTGGGATTATAAAGGTTCCTGTTAGCTATGTTATGTTTATTAATACTTAAGAGCTAGTCATATGCAGTTAAATGAGGTACCTTCATCATACCAAGCAAATGGAGTAATTAGTAGGCATAAGAGTTATTCCTAACTGGGAAAGAAGCCTTTAAGTTTTAACTCTGCTGCCAGAGTTGAAGAATCGCTAATTTCTGTGAATTTCTAGTCTCTACTGCTGCCTAACCAGCAGGTAGTTCCTGGCTTCAGTCAACCACAAGGCCCTTGGGTTCCAATCCCAGCTCCAACACTTACGAGATGAAACTTCGGGACCTCTCTGTTCTTCAGTTTCCTCATCTGTAAGAGGGAAGTAAGAGTACCCACCTTATAGTATGGTTGTGAGTATTAAATGACTTAATATATTCAACATACCTTGACCAGTGCCTAGCATATGGCGGGTACTATATGTTTGCTATTCTTATTAACATTGATATTATTAATATTATTATTATTGGTTTGGGTATATATCAGTTGACCATTGGCATAATTATGCCACAAACCACCTGTATTGGTTTCCTGTGACTGCTATAAAAATTATCACAAACTTGGTGGCTTGAAACAACAGAAATGTATCCTCTCACAGTTCTGGAGGCCAGAAGTCTGAAATCAGTTTCACTGGGCCAAAATCAAGGTGACATCAAGGCCACACTTCCTCTAGTGGTTGTAGGGGATAATCTATTCCTGGCTTCTTCCAGCTTTCTGGTAGCTGCCAGAATTCCATGGTTTGTGGCTCGAGTCTCTGCTTCCATAGTCATATGTCATCCCCTTGTCTGTCTTCAGATCTCCTACCACCTCCCTCTTACATAGATATATGGGATTGCATTTAGGGTCTAAACAGATAATCCAGGATAATCTACTCATCTCAAGATCCTTAACCTAATCACATCTGCAAAGTCCTTTTTTTGTCACGTGAAGTAACATTTACCGGTTCCAAGGATTAAGAGGTAGAAATCTTTTCGTGGGCGGCGGGGGGATTGTTCAGCACACCACATCTCTAAAACACAGTTGCTGTAACAGTCAGATTTTACTTCTTCCTCATGCATCCAAGGTTTGGCCATTTTTGGCTGAGCCCATCCCAGGCCGTGGGTTGAGTAGTACAGATTGGCTTCACGTGTGGCTTATTTTTTTCTGGTGTCAGTGGATCCCAGGGGCATGTTCTTCTTCCTAGGTAACAGCAAAAGCCTAAGAGGGCAAGGCTGACCACACAAGCACATTTCAAGGTGTTCAGGTCACATGCATATATATCTCGTTGACCAAAGCGGGTCACATCAATGGGGTGACCCACGTAGGTCAAGAGGAAAGGAATGAATATTTGTTATCATAACAACTTAGCATGGGGTTTGCTGTAGATGACAACTAACTTAAAGCTACATTAACAATCTATGTATTTGGAAGAGGAAGAAAATCCAGGATTCAAAGCAAAGTTATTTAGTAATAAGACAGTTTCCTATAGTTGTTATTTGAAGGTTAAGTTAAGAAGCTATGTGTTTTGTAGTCTTAGCCTGGCCAGATACAGTCCTGAATGTGATGATCACAGGAAACTTGTTGCATGATTTTTGATTTAGATGATAAACCTCCACAGATGTGGAATGAGCTACCTAGCTCCTTTTGCCATAATGTAGTGACTCAGTGAACTCCTTGGAGATGTGAAAAAGAAGCAAGAGTTTTCTGCCCCTCTGGCAGAACAAAATGTGTGCTGGGTAGCCTCGCAAGAAGAGCAGGGAACTAGAGAATACCTGTCAGCTGCTGAGTTACAGCCAAAGCTACATTAATTACAGTATCTTCTCAGTCTTCCTTGACCTATGAGTCTGAATAGCTAGCTCATCTAAGTGATCTAACCAAGAGCTGGTTCCTTATACATTCATTGGAACCTGATTTTTGTTAATTTGAGAACTAGTATACAATATTTGTATATTTCAGTTGGATAGAATTTCCCAGTCTAGGGTTTTTTTTCCCCCTTTCCCTCTCATTCCAGTAATAGAGGAATTAGATTATTCTCACAGGCCCAGTGAAAGAAAGGAATAATACACAGTAGAGTCTATGAGCTCTTTCTCAGCCTCTTTGGCTCCAGGACAGAATAAGGATGTACCAGGTCACTTTTTCCTCGGTCACTTGATAAAAAGCAGTGACACTAAGGTGTTGACTTGTGTCAAGGAAAAAAAAAGAAGAAAGTAAAAAGGCAAAGGGGGAATTTTTCATGAAAAATCCTGTAACTGGGATGAACAGGGAATTAGGAACTTAATTTAGAGTATCCATATTTAAGATGAAGATTTTTACATTTTTAGTGAAAGAAATTCTTTTAATGTAAACGAAACATTCACTTGAAAACCAGACTTTTTCACGCCTCATGTTCCTTACTGGCAAACTGGCAGCAGTTTGCCAAGCAGATGCTCATTCATGCTAGACTGCTCTAGAACCATCAAGCGTCACCACTGATTTTGAAATTCCATTAAGACTTGAGAACTGCGTGGCAGCTGCCTGTGTTACTTCCTTGAATGTTTCATCATTTGCTTGGCTCGGCTGCCCTGTTGTGTAACAGAATGAGTTGTCTGTTTCTCTTAGGTGAGCTCTTAAACCCTAAGGTTACTTGGTTGTAAAACATTCCATGGGGCCTTTTTCACAGATAAGTAGGTCTTCTTTTAAACTTGTAATAAAAGATCTTTAGTGTATTCAAGCCAATAAGTATCCATTCATTCAACACATGTGTTTATTGCCAGGCACTCTTTGGAGACACCCAGAGAATATAAAAGCAATAGTCCTTGTCCTCATGCAGCATACATTCTAATTGAGGATTAAGACAAAAAACTTAGTCAACAAATAATTATAAATTATGTAACAGTTATGAAGGAAAGGAAGGCCTGAATTGGGGCTGTCATTCAGAGGACAAGGGAAATGGTCTGGTCAGGGAAGACCTCTCTGAGGAGGTGACATTAAAGTGAGACTGAAAAATTGAGAACGAGCTGACTCTAGGAAAAGTCCAGGGAGAGGAGATGCAAGCAGAGGGAACTACATAAGCAAAAAACTCTGCAGCAAGAGAGGGTGTGAACATTTGGAAGGCATTTTCAGCAATATCACTGCCGTGTCTGTGCTTCTGTCACTTTTTTTTTTTTAATACTGGTGCACATGTCTTTCTTCAAGGCTCAGTGCAGCAGAATTTCTCTGTGAAGTTTTCAGCTGGAATTTGGGTTTAGGTTTTCTGGAAGGATACCTGGAGGGCAGCTAAGGAAGAGTTCCATGAAATATTGATCACAAGCCTGTTGAGATGAGTGAAAAAGACCAAAAAGAAGGGTAGAGTTTGACGGTCCTAAAATATTTCACAGACAGAAAGAGCTGTTTATTGGCAAGTCTAACGCTGATGTTTGTTCTATAAGCAGTCTGATTATTCTCTAAATCCAAGATATGGGTGAGCTGACTTTGTATGAAAATGCTGATTTAATATGACTTATATATTAAATCTATAGAATATACCCTTTCACTATAGCTTACGCCTTTTGCAGTCAAGTAATTTTATGTATGTGGGTGGGTGGGAGTGTGGCTCTGTACGTATATCCTGATTATTATGTATTCCTGATTATTTCCCAGTGGTTTTTTTTTGTGGTACGCGGGCCTCTCACTGTTGTGGCCTCTCCCGTTGCGGAGCACAGGCTCCG
>NC_041227.1:96702073-96721002 GCF_002837175.3 Physeter macrocephalus | reverse complement strand
TCCGGACGCGCAGGCTCAGCGGCCATGGCTCACGGGCCCAGCCGCTCCGCGGCATGTGGGATCCTCCCGAACCGGGGCACGAACCAGTGTCCCCTGCATCGGCAGGCGGACTCTCGACCACTGCGCCACCAGGGAAGCCCGAAACAAATTCTTTTTACAGACACGTATTTAAAGTTTTTTTCTAAGAGATGTGCCATTTATTTATTTTTATTTATTATTTAAATTTTTTTGGCCACACCCCGAGGCATGTGTGTTCCCCGACCAGGGATCAAACCCGCGCCCCCTGCATTGAAAGGCAGTCTTAACCACTGAACCGCCGATGAAGTCCCTAGACACATTTTTGATTTTGAAGTAGGGAGGGCCTTTCTGAGTTTAGCAGCAGCAAAAGAAGAATCGTAAGAGCAAAGGTTGATAAATATCTCTGCATAACCATTTAAAATTTCTGTTTCTCAAAAAATATCATTGTATCACAACGTGTTCAGTTGCAAGGAAGGGAGAAGGGGAGAAAGAGAGAGTAGGAGGGAAGGGGAAAGGAATAGAGGGGAGGGGAGGAGAGGGAAGGAGAGGGGAGGGGAGGAGGGGAGAGCGTAAAAAGAAAACTCAATTCAGATGGGCACAGAGTATAATGGGGGTTTATTTCATACATCAGGAAGCCTTCTCTTGGGTCATCTTCATTCTCAGTGTGGCTCCCCCTTGTGGTTGCCAGATGGCTGCCAACAGTTACAGAAGCCACGTTTCGTTATTCAAGGAAATCTCTTCTAGAAGTACTTGGACATTCTCTCTGAAGAGTGAGAAATTTTCTTTCTCAGAAACACCTAGAAAATGTCTTCTCATGTTTTATTAGCCAGGACCAATAACCATGGCCAGGAGATGTTAAAAGGCAGAATGCTAAAGAGTCTTTGTAAATGTAATAAAAGTTTAGCTTATTTCATATATAAAAAGCCCTTACAAATCATTATGTAAAATTACAAATATGTGATGGACAGAAACAAGGAATGAAGAGAGAATTCACAATAGAAAAAATTCTAATAGCCAGTGAATTTTTTATTTTCCTAATCAAAGCAGTTGAACCATAGCAAGAATATGTTATCCTATATCAATCTAGTTAATTCTTTTTAACTCTTCGCATGGTAGAGTTTGGAAATGAATACTTTAGTATGTGGCATTTGGAAATATAAATGAGTCACAGCAGCAATTCTATTTCTAGAATTAGAATATGTACAATGATACTCCTAACATGGTATTTTAAATTGCAGAAAACACCAGAAATACCGCACAGTAGGAGGTTGGTTAACTGAATTATATGCATTTATCTGGTTGAGTACTGTGAGGCCGTTCAGAATCACAATATAGGAGGATGTTTGATCACATGGGAAAATGTGCTTGATGTATCAAATAAAAAGCATTGCAAAGCACTTTATTATGTGATCTCAGTTTTGTGTAAAATATGTATGTAACCATAAAAGAAAAATGAATACATTTGACCGCACACAATTTTTTTAAAAGACAACTTCTGTATGGTAGTATACCATAAACAGTACCAAAAGATCATTGGCATACTGGGAAAACTATTTAAAATGCTAATAACAAAAAGATGATTCCCTTAATTTATAAAGAGCTCATACAAATCAATAGAAG
This sequence comes from Physeter macrocephalus, assembly GCF_002837175.3. Taxonomy (NCBI): domain Eukaryota; kingdom Metazoa; phylum Chordata; class Mammalia; order Artiodactyla; family Physeteridae; genus Physeter; species Physeter macrocephalus. The sequence continues at coordinate 96,719,364 of NC_041227.1, read as the reverse complement.
ACAATGCAAAGAAAATGGATTTAAAAACTAGAAATATGCAGTTTATAAAAAAGAATTTTAAATGACTGATAAAAATATACACGTTATATTTATATTTATATTTATATTTATATTAGTTGAAACATTAATTATATTCCTGTTGACATCCATTTTAAATCTGTTCTGACTTGATTGGTATATAACTAAGAAACTTCAGTCTTCAAATATTATGTTATAAAACATTTCTTGGGAAAGAAATAGATTAGGTAGTAGGATTTTTCAGATTTGTAAGTACAAGGTTGTGTTTCCGGTAGGATTTTCAGTAATATAGCTATGTATACAAGTATAAAACCTCAACATCACCGAGAAAACCTAGCATTTTAGTGTAGATTTTTCTCTAAATAGTAGCATTTCTGTCTGTCTCACCACAGCATTTTTCCAGCATGAGCTACTTAATACTCTGATCATAATAGTGTGTTTCCCATTATTATGATAAATCCTGCACCCAACAGTGCAGTGGAATTCTTTGTTTTCTCTTTGGCGTTGAGTTATGACCAGGAATGATCTTCATAGTTTTTTAATCATACTATGTTCAACTTGTGTAAATTTGAGCTGTTGAAAAAGTATCTGTCCTTAATAAGTGTACTTTTTCTTATCCTGCCATTCCGCCTTACGTTAATTACAGTCTAAGACAGAAAAATAAAAAGAGGAAGCATATTTAATGTTTACCCAAGTAATCTAAGGGGCGTTTTCCAAATTATTTCCTTCCCCCAACCTTCTGAAATCCGCCCCCAGGAAGCATCATCACCCCACGTCACCATCAGTGTGAACACTGGGAACCGATAGCATATTTGGGGTACAGGGATACATTGAAGAGCGCTGGTCTCAACAGAACCCTTCTGGCGCCATCACCCATTGCCTACAGCCAGAGCCAGGCTCCTAGCAAGAGCTGTGAATATGAATCACATTCCTCTGTAGAAGCAGGGTTTTTAGGTCTGAAGAATGACTGTTTCTCAAAGCCAGGCGTTTGCCAGCAAAAAATATATTAATGTATGACTTCAAGAAACTTATGTCAGATGTATTCCCTGCTTTTTTTAATGTTGAATTATTAGTAAGAGAAACATAAAGCAGCAACGTACAAATATATGTCAAACATAAGTGCTTTAAAAACATTTTTAATGTATATCAAGTGTCTAGCATAAGGCCTAGTACATAATAATGAAATAACGTTTTCTCTCCCTGGTCTGAGGAGTCATAACAGTATTCAGCTGAAAATCAAAGACAGTGCGTGTCAATGCCATGTGCACTTTAGATCAGAAAGAACCTTTAACACTTTAAAATTTTTGTTCATTATCAGTAGCTGTTAAGATAGAATATGAGTATGTGCTCTTATAAATCATCTAGTGTAACATCCTTGCTTTACAGCCAAAGCACCTGAAGCCTGCCAAGTAGTCTGTAGGGAATGCTGGCCTCTCCAGGGAAAGATTCTTTCCACTCCACCCCAACTCCCTGCCAGTCAGGGAGCTGTCCCTCTCGCAGTGCTGGACTTCCTTGAAAGAGCCTCACTGTGACAGGAATTCAAGCTTCTTTACATGGAGGTTTCCATTGTTGTGGCCTTTGACCAGATCTCACTTTTTAGGGGATCAGTTGTAGTTGTTTCCCACTTATCTCATAGGCATGTTTGGTTTTTCCTAGAGTATCATAGGTGTCCCCTGTTTTCCTCTATATCCCCGATAGAAACCAAACGTACAGTAGGAATTTGGGAAATTCTTATAGAATGAACAAATGCTCAGTAATGCTTATGCCACTATGGCATGTTTTGGGATGGCATATATTGATCCCCTTCAAAATGAATGAGTAATCTGTGTACAAAGGATTCTGTAGTTAAATTTTGTTTTTAAATTTTAAAAATTTAAATTTTTTTAATTTTTTTTGAACAAAGTTAAAATAGGTTTACTTACATAGAACTTCTTAGAGCTTTTAATATGCTAATGTACATTATGAATCTCCAAAAAGGAATTGCAGTATGCAGCCTTCCTGAACTTACTGAAAATGGAACCCTTTTTTCAAGGAGCATTTCAAAGGCCCTATGTTCCAGAATTCACTTTTGAAACTCTATAGAAAAGAATGTTAGGATGCACCTTTGGCTGGTCCTTTCAAATACCAGTTATTATCTGAGTTTTTGAGAGATCTAGGGAACCATTCAAAATTGAGATCATTTGCAAGCGTCTGAAACAAAGGTTACTGGGTTTGGGGTTTTTTTTAAGGAATTCTGCATGTTCTAGATGCTAGACATAAAGGAAGAAAAGTCAGAACATTTGTTACATAACATAAAAGCCCAACCTGTCCCCTGACTGGTTGATGAGCCACCTCCGTCTTGGATGACAGTGGATCTGGGGGTGGACAAGGCAGCAGGTGTCTTCACACAAACTTAAAACATCCCCAGATGCCTCGTTGGATCTACTGAAACGCCCAAACACTTGACCCAAACCCTGAGGTTCTATGTCAAAAAGCAGTTCTGAAATAGCCTTGACTTGAGCGATTTTTGAAGATGAATTATCAACTTTGTACCTCTTAAGAAAAAAAAATTTTTTTAACCAAACAGAAGAAAGCAACCACTTCAATAGAGCTCCACAGGCAGTTTACTTTTGAACAAGATTGAATCCTGAAAGGCCCATCAGAATTACTTAACCTGTTAGCTGGAGTAATTTTGTTTTCATTTATCTTCAAAATAATTGCAATTTGATTTTTGACAGAGTTAATGTTGAGCTACTCTTCTGACAATAATTGACTAAGAGGTTCAATTGCTTCTTGAAGTTACAGTTACAAGGAGGTTGTCAGACTATAGCATCATCATATTAGGCAACAATTGTATGCACTAAAGAATTTCTAAGCTAATGGATCTGGAGAAGGCCACATAGAAAATGTATGAGTCCCAAATGAAGGTTCACAAGTCAGCTAACTTGGCAAGTTAGTCTACCAGACCAAGGTAAAACTCAGGGGTAATCATTTCTAAATTACACCTCACACGCACATAGTTAAGTTCATCAGGATAATTTATAATGATCAGGCTCACACATGCTCTTTTTTTTTTTTTTGGTGGCGGGGGTCTTCTGTTTTGTATATAAGTTCATTTATATCATTTTTTTAGATTCCACATATAAGTGATATCATATGATCTTTGTCTTTCTGTGTCTGCCGTACTTAGTATATTTCATTATTTCTTAATTTCTCCCCTAGGTCATCTGAAATGCTATTAATTTATCTGTAAAACCAAGGAATTTTGTGTCAAAATTTATGCTAAGAACTTACGAATTATATTCACTGGGTCTTAGTTTTTTCTTGGTACATATTAACCTGCTATTCTGGTAAAAACATGGGTACCGCACTAGCCTTTTAAAAATAGCACATCAGGTCTTTATTCATTTTTTCCCGCATAGAGATATTTGGGTTGAAGAGGAATGACTCAGAAAATTTTTTCTGTCTTTGAATCTTCCTTTAAAATAACTCCTTCATTAATCAATCATGAAATATTCCAAAATGGATGTCGTATTCTAAATATGATGGGGTATATGGATACCAGAGATAGATTTTGTGTATTTTACAATTTGCTCAGAGTTCAACCTGGTACCTAAATAAATTCTTCTCCACCACAACTCTTTAGCAACCATATACTGTCAGAACTCAGCCAGAATTACTGTATGGAGGACTTAAGGTTAGAAATAGAAGAAAGATGCTTCTCCCAAAAGTTGTCCCTAGGCATGGAGGGCCTGGGAAGCTTTGAAGCTGGAATTTTGAAGGATTTCGTTTGTAGAAACTAAGAGAATATCCAATTCAGGGCAACAGGGAGCTGTTTGAGAACAGGCAGAAAAGACCCAACACCCATAATGACTAGAAAACAAAAACATGGAGAACTAGAGAAAAACAGAAAGCTGACCTGTGTTTGTTTCTGAAGCTAAACTGAAGATATGTAATTGACCTACTTCTTAACAGAGTGTTACCTAGGATCCTACATCTTTTGCAAAGTGTATCTTGTACTTTAATGACTGACAGATGTTGCTTTGAAATGCCTGACCACCAAGGAAGAGGAAAACATGGTCGAGTTCAGATGGCATTATAAAACATCTGGTTAGACATGACAGACTGTGCTTATATCTACTCCTCTCAAAACCCCTCAATCAGCAGTAAGGGATGAAAATTGGAGAAACCCACAAGGACAAATAGAACCATAATGGAAACAACAGCAGAAAAGAGGCATCAGCATAATTTTGGAAGTAAGTGAACATGTGGTTAGTCCCCCAGGCTGGTGGAGAAAGCTGAAATCTAAGTGCCTGCAGACAAGCAAGCCAGGTCACCCAACCCTGGGGCTGTAGGAAGATTCAGGATGGGAAGGACCAGGTACCTCTGTAGGTAGGGGTGAGGGATGGAGCTGGAGGAGTAGAACGGTTGAAACTCTGTGTAAAGAGCAATTATAGCAACTTCCCTGGTGGCACAGTGGTTAAGAATCCACCTGCCAGTGCAGGGGACACGGGTTCGATCCCTGGTCTGGGAAGATCCCGCGTGCCACGGAGCAACTAAGCCCGTGCACCACAACTACTGAAGCCCACGCTCCTAGAGCCCGTGCTCCGCAACAAGAGAAGCCATAGCAATGAGAAGCCCGCCCACTGCAACGAAGACCCAACACAGCAAAAAATTAATTAATTTTTTTTAAAAGAGAGAGCAATTATACACCCAGCTCTCCTAACCTCACAAAGTTGGAGGAGCCACCTCAGTCTCATTCTGATAGAAGACAAGAAGTTTACTCTGAAGAAATTGAACCAGAGAAGCTCTGGGCTTGGGGACACCACGCACCAGTGGAGGAGAGGGGTCAGGCACCATGTTGAAATCAAGTAAATTAAGTGAAAGTCTAGATACGAAAGATTTCCTCCAGCCCCCTTCACTCAGAATTCTGGCAGCAGTGAGAAAACAGTTTAAGGTACGGACATTACTGGGGTCCCCCACAGATGGTTGGTCCCCCCTAATCACCCTGTAGTGGAGTCCACCACCCACAAAGCACACATACAGAGCTTCCCAGTGGCTTTTCACTTTTCAGTGAATGCGCAGCCGGGGATCCCCAGACATTCAAGCAAGGCCTCTAACTCAAAAGACCAAGACCAAGACAAACGGGAGAAGAGGGGATTTATAGGTAACAGATGCAATGTAGGGAGCAGCATAAAAAGTAAAACCATAATTCATCTGCTTGAGAGGAAGGATGCTTTTGTAAAACAAGAGCAACATGCTTTTAAAAGGGATATTTGGAGAATGAGGATGAGTTCTTGAAAGTGGAAAACGTGACGGCAAAAATGAAAGATTCAATATCAGGCTTGCAAGATGAAGTTGAAGACAGTCACTCAACAAACACTATTTTTTTTAAACATCTTTATTGGAGTATAACTGCTTTACAATGGTGTGTTAGTTTCTGCTGTATAACAAAGTGAGTCAGCTATACATATACATACATCCCCTTATCCCCTTCCTCTTGCATCTCCCTCCCACCCTCCCTATCCCACCCCTCTAGGTGGTCACAAAGCACCGAGCTGCATGCCACTCTCTCACTTCATCCCAGCTTACCCTTCCCCCTTCCCATGTCCTCAAGTCCATTCTCTACGTCTGCGTCTTTATTCCTGTCCTGCCCCTAGGTTCTTCAGAACCATGTTTTTTTTTTTTTAGATTCCATATATATGTGTTAGCATACGGTATTTGTTTTTCTCTTTCTGACTTACTTCACTCTGTATGACAGACTCCAGGTCCAACCACCACCCTACAAATAACTCAGTTTTGTTTCTTTTTATGGCTGAGTAATATTCCATTGTACATATGTGCCACATCTTCTTTATCCGTTCATCTGTCGATGGACACTTAGGTTGCTTCCATGTCCTGGCTATTGTAAATAGTGCCGCAGTGAACATTGTGGTACATGACTCTTTTTGAATTACGGTTTTCTCAGGGTATATGCCATACGACCCAACAAATACTACTGAGTGGCTACTATGTCCTTGGCACTGTTCCAGGCAGTGGAGATTCATCAGTGAGCAAAAGAAGCAAAGATCCCTGGCCTAGTAGAGCTTAAATTCCAGTAGAGGGAGAGCATAAACACTACAAGCATATGTAAGTTACAGGTGTTGCAGAGTGTTAAGTGCTGGAGGCAGGAGAAGAAAATAGAGCATGGTACAGAGAGTGGGGAGTACCAGGAGGGGAGGATGGACAAGGGGAATTTTTTACATAGATGGTCAGGGCCGGGCTCACTGGGAAGGTGACAGCTGAGCAAGGACTTCGAGAGTGAGGAAGATAGCCATGTGATATCTGGGGGAAGATCCTTCCAGGCAGAAGGAAAGGCCCTGAGACAGGAGGCCTGTGCAGGGTAGAGCAGGGCCCAGTGTGGCTGGAGTGAGCCAGGGAGAGGACAGTGGAAGGAGCTGGGCGGTGACAGTACCAGCTCATGTGGCCCTTGTGGGCCAGGGGAGGGCCTTTGGTTTTCACTCTGGGGGAGCTGGAGCACCACGGCAGAGTTTTAAGCAGAGAAGTGACACGATCTGACTTTGGTCTTAAAAGGATCACTCGGGGGGCTTCCCTGGTGGCGCAGTGGTTAAGAGTCCACCTGCCAATGCAGGGGACACGGGTTCGAGCCCTGGTCTGGGAGGATCCCACATGCCACAGAGCAGCTAAGCTCGTGCGCCACAACTACTGAGCCTGCACTCTAGAGCCCACGAGGCACAACTACTGAGTCCGTGTGCCGCAACTACTGAAGCCCGCGCGCCTAGAGCCTGTGCCCTGCAGCAAGAGAAGCCACCGCAATGAGAAGCCCACTCTTGCTGCAACTAGAGAAAGCCTGTGTGCAGCAACGAAGACCCAACGCAGCCAAAATAAATTAATTAATTTAAAAAGAAAAAAAGGATCACTCGGCTGCTGTGTTGAAAATTAACTGTAGGGGATCAAGGTACTGAAGAGAGGAATTGTGTCTAAAATTCAGTAGCAGGGATGTGTGACCTGTGGCCCTAATGTTCTCTTTTTATACCTCAGTGTGTCCTCCAATTCACCCGCTCTGTTCGCCTCTATCCTCGGTTCCACCTAAGAAATGACTTGCTTGCCCTGTCTGTCAGCCTGATCCCTGCCTTGTACCTTCTGATAACTTCCTCTCCCAGATCCCATCAGGTCTCCTTCAGGGTTCAGCCCCCACTCTCTTGCATCAGATCCTAAAGCACATAATGTCTGGTTGGTTCCACTTTTAGTGTTCATATTGTTGAATGAGGGCCCCTCTGGCTCCCTGGTTTTTTGCTGAACCTGTCTAAGCATAATCAAATAAGCGTTAAGCATTTGCTTATTGAACATAACATTTAATTTTCCCCCTTTAGACACTCTGTCATCAGGCTAAGTGCTCTCTGGAGGTAAGCTTTGTATGACTTGAAAAACCCCACAGTTTAAGCTCTTTAAACAAAGAGGGAAACGGGAAGATCTGTCTCATACCTTAAGTTCCAACCTTCAGACCCTTCATGAGACAATCAACCACAGCCCTTCTCCCACACAAAGGCCTGGGGAGCGTATCCGTTTATAAGGGATTGTAAGGGAAAATACATGAATCATTTTTTTGCATAGAAATCATTTGCCTCCGTAGTTTTTCACTGCTACTTTTTCTCTGATGTTAGAAAAATAAATGAAGCCGAAGGGACTTCTGATAAAGTTGATGATATAACTGCAGGCTCACAAAATTCCTTTCTCCCAAATAATATAGTTAATATAACAGATGTAATAATGTAAACACTATTGACTTTAAATTTTTGATGTAATTATTATTGGGATTATAAAGGAGAGGTAATAGTGATGGTAGGAGAGCTAAATCACCAGTTTCCGTAATTTGGATAGGGTCTCAAAGGATCCACCAAGACATAACAGTATATGTGTATTATACAGCATATGTGTATACTGTGTATATGTATGTGTATACATATAAATAAATTATATGTGTATTTAACTGCCACGAGAAGAAGCAGTTAAAATAGCTGGCATGAAATGACACTGTGAGATGGGGAGGTGGGCTTAGGTAGGCAAGGGGAAGGGCTGCTGTCTTTTTTATAGCATTTTTGTGCTATCTGATTTTTCAACTACACAAAACCTAAATAAACTAAGGGCACAGATGAAATCTAAAAGGTTGTCCCCCCCCCCAAAAAAAACTACCCCTTAAAAAGCACCTCCTTATACATTTTTTTTCAGATTATACTAGAGTCTAACCAAAAACATTTTAATAAAAAATCTTTATAAAACACTTTTTGAAAATTATAAGGTTGATTTCCTATATAGATGTGGCTCCAGGGGGGTCTTAATGTCCTTCCTCTTAAAAAAAAAAAAAAGCAACAAACAGTATGAAACTTTAAAAATGTGTTTTTTTTTTAAAAATTGAATCACAGATTTCTACCCTCTAATTGTACTCTTTTGGTTTTTCAAGATACTAAAGAAGGGACCTTTATTTTAGCACTTGGGTGGAGGCCTGACAAAGCCGTGTGCGCGATAGATTCGTCTACAAGAAGAGAGGCATCTTGACTAAAACAGGTTACTGTGCTGATGCCACATGGAGCAATGAGTGACTTTTCACTGCCTCTTTGTCTTTATATATTCTGTTTCTACGTGAGCGCCAGGTTCATCAGAAATTGCTCCTATGTCGTGTTGCCCTCACATATCATGGTTTTTCTTGACCCATTAGTTCCTCTTTGGGGTCCGTGGATGACCTCCTCATATTTGTACAGCAGGCTGGAAAGGGAGGGCTTTGCAAGCGCATGGTACCTGTTTAGGAGCCTTCATGAAGAGCAACCTAAAATGGCTGAATTAAAGAGGTATCATACCAGTTTTTCTGAGAGAAAGTGGTGGGCACAGATGGGGCTCTAAGAAGAAATAAAAGAACCCTGAGAAATCCTGGAGAACCCATACTGTGGGCTTTGAACTGGAGGTTGAATATCTTGGTCCTGAGAGGCCAGAGACAGGGAGGGAAGTAGTACCATCAACCTAAGAATTGGGACAGTCATTTAAGTAGCAGCAGTGGGTATCACCTGGAGCGTGATGGCGATGTGTACGAGGAGTTTGTCCAAGCAAACAAGGAGGGAGTCTGGGGTCTTGGGACTGTAGTAGCAGAAAGGGAAAGAAAGGGATTCATACTGGAAATACCACGGAAGAAAGGTTCGTTTGGTGGTAGAAAGCATATTTAGGGGAAGAGCCAATAATGAAGATTACACCAAATTTCTTTTTACTTGAGAGATTGAGAAGTATGGGATCCTGAAAAAAATATAAGTATCTGTGACTTCACCATGTTTGGATAAAGCAGGCACTGAGACGTTTACATAATGTCTGATTGATTTCTGATCACTGAAAAAATTTAACAGATTCGTATTAGTAATTTGTTTTTTACCCTTTGTCCAGGAATACATCTAAATTCTTGGGACTTTACCTGGGGAGGGGGGCTGCACAGACTGTGTATAAACCAGTTCGTATATCCAATGTGACATTACACTAGTGGCCAATGTGTATAATCTATGCAAAGCTAGGTTTCATAAGAGAACTATGGATGCTGATGGCTTTGTGTTCTGACTCATCTTGCTTCCTTTCAACATTCTTAAAATATTTATCCAAAGAGAATGGTATTTTGGCTTTCTTCTTTACACGACCGTAAAGTTAGAACAGGGCTCTGCTTCAGACTCCACGCACGCCTCCTTTGGAGATAACGAACAGCTAGACACTGCATCAAGATGACGGACGTGACTCCTAGTGCCATCTGTTGGTGGCAGGCAGAACTGACATGCTCTGGCTGATTTTGTGACGCATACAAATTGCCAGGTTGAGCTTCTAAGTAAAGGAGCGTCTGTAATTTCAACGTGATCTACTACTCAGCCAACCAGCAACATTTTCCTTTTTTTTTTTTTTTCCCTCTATTGCGAAGGTGTGGCGGGGCACCCTGGCCCGTATGTGGTACAAGAGGACCAAGGCAGCTCTGACAATTATCAGATACTACCGGCGCTACAAAGTGAAGTCGTACATCCACGAGGTGGCCAGACGCTTCCACGGCATCAAGACCATGAGGGACCACGGCAAGCACGTGAAGTGGCCAGCCCCGCCCAGAGTGCTCTGCCGTTTCGAGGAAGCCCTACAGGCTATTTTTAATAGGTAAGGACTTGGTATGTGCTGCATCCGTTTGTGGCAGTACACGTACTATATAAATTTACAGATCTGAGACCGTGACATTAGCGCCACCATTTGCTACATGACGTTGCTTTTACCTTGTGTCTCCACCTTCATAGATTTCACTTTCACAGGGCATTTGCCTACCCCTCCAAATAATAGAACTGTCCATTTATTTTTCCATTAGCAGTAGACAGCAGTATGCCACAAGGCCTGAATCAAGCCAAGTTTAAGATAAGCTAGTAGCATGATGTCTCTTTCTTTTATTAGCAAAAAGATAACTTTATTAAAATCACCACACGTCACTCACAGTAGGAAGTCTGTTCATCCTTTCAGAGCAGGGGTTCTCTATCCCGCACCTGACATTCACAAGGAGTTTATAAAACACACTGATGCCCAAGTCCCACTTCCAGAAAAGTCCTGTTTAATGGTGCTGGGGAGCGGAGCCCAAGCAGAGGTCCTTTTTAAAGTTTTCCAGGTGCTTTTAAAGTAAAAGGCAGAAAACACTGTTATAGAGCAAGCTATTTTTTTAAACAAATAAGTAAATAAATAAATTAACTCCCATGTAACATTTGATACCTTTCCAGCTAATCTTCATTTTTTTAATAAACTGCCCTGAATCTGACTTTGTAGTTATTCATAGCTCCTTTCTCCTCGTTTTCTGAGCTTGTTTGTTGACAGCGTGCACCAGATATGTTTAGCTATGTCTTAGATACAGCCATCTAGTCGCGTAAACTAAGCTGATGGTTCTCAAACGTGGTCATTTGGTATTATGGTATTCCACCAAGAACACCATGAACTAATTAATGTATAGATGTAATTGATGTGTTGAATGCAAATCAATGTATTGAATGGCAGATATCAAAAGAAAGAAAATGCATGCAAGGAAAACTCTTTAATACATATCTCATTTGCTTTTAAAAAAATGATTGCTCATAAAAAGAAAAAAATAAAACAGTAGAGCATTATTGAAAGCAAAAGCACCCCAACCCTCCATTCTCCCATACAATACTGTAAATGTTAGCTGTAAATCTTGGCAGCCTTTTTACTGCACAGATAAATTTTTTTTCATGAATTATGTCACCTGCATTTTTGACATAATCTAAAAAGTGATTAAATGATACATGAATACATGCTCAGTTTTTTGAAGTGACATAGGGACTTCCCCGGAGGTCCAGTAGTTAAGACTCTGCACTCCCACTGCAGGGGCATGGGTTCGATCCTGGTTGGGGAGCTAAGATTCCACATGCTACGCGGTGCGGCCAAAAAGAATTTTTTTAAGTAAATAAAGTGACATAATATAAAAATTTACAGGATATCAAGTTGAAATCCTCCACAGCTCCTCTTGTCTCTCCCCATTTTATTTCTTTCCCCTAAGATAACCACTCATTAACAAGTAGTTTGTATCCTTCTAAATCTTTCTCTATGCACTTACAAACACATAAACACACAAGAGAAGCATGATACAGTGGTTAAGAACACACACCCTGGAGCCTGGGTTCATATTCTAGCTCTGCCACTGACTAGCTGTGCAACCTTGGGCAAATGAGTTAACCTCTCTGTGCCTCAGTTTTCTTATCTGTAAAAGGGCCATAATCATAGCACCTGCTCGTAGGGTTGTTGAAAGTATTATGGGTAAATATGTATAAAGCATTTCAGATAGTGCCTGACACATAATAAGTACTGTGGAATTGTGTGCTTATACTGTGAGTGTGTATGCATTTGGGTTTTTTCCCCTCTCTTTTTTCCACAAGGAGGACTATATGTATGGTTATATGACTTTACTTAAAAATAAGTCTTGGAGACCTGTCCATCACAAGAAATAAAGATCTATGTCATATTTTTAATGGCTGCAAAGAATTATTGATTTTGATGTCACACTGTAGCCTGTACAGTCTTCATTTTTAGACTTGGAGGTTTTATGTATGGCCTAGAATTGATTATTTTTTGTAAAATTCAGTTTATTCATTCAGCAAGTATTTACTCAACACCTGCTTTGTCACAGACACTGACCTAGGTTCTAGGGATACAGAGACAAACAAGAAAGATGTGAAACACTGTCCCAGCCTTCTTAGGGCTTGTAGTCAATGAGCATTTTGAAAATAATACATCTGCTCTGTGTCTTGACTGTACACACACACACACACACACACACATTGAATGAATCTTGCCAGCTGTGTTAATCTAGTTCAAAGGCACACTTTTTCTGTAAAGGGCCAAATAGTAAATATTTTAGGCTTTGTGGGCTCCATATGGTCTTTGTCACATGTTTTATTTTGTTTGGTTAAACACGTAAAAACTATTCTTAGCTCTACGGGCCGTGTTTGGCACAGGCTGTAGTTTACCAACCCCTGGTCTAGTCAGTGTATCGTATTTAATTTATTCTTGCATTTTTGATCTGTGGAATCCTGAGAGAAGTGTGTTGAAGGATTTTGCTGTGATTGTGGGGTCTTGTTTTCTTCTAACATCTCCGTGTGTGTCTAATCGTACTTAAGCTCACTCCCACTCCTCCTAGTAATTCTATTTCATCCTGGGAAAGCTGGGAGCCTTCCTCACGCCCAGCTTCTTCATGTGGTCAAGGCTGCTCACTTTTCCGGCGGCAGCTGTTGTCGTCTGCACGTGTTTAAAGATGGCAGTTTGCTTGATCAGGATGAGAAGCGTGTGCCGCACCACCCCCAGGTGGGTGGCTCAGGTCCGGGTTCCCCGGCACAGCTGTTTGCCATGGGTCTCTGGAGTCAGTCAGCTGTGGACCCTGTCCTGGGCCACTGTGGGCAGTGAAGAGGGGACAGGCTGACCAGGCGCAGGGCCCCCTTAGCTCTGTGGATCCTGGCCCCGGCTCTCCCTCTGACACCCCCTCCTGTTGCCCTCCCCCAGGCCCCTGCTCCAGCTCCCAGGACTCCTTGCTTGTCCTCTCACACACCAAACAGGCTCACACTTTAGAGCCTTTGCACGCACTGTTTTCTCTTCCTGCAACAAGTATCCATACAGCTGGCTCCTCCACTTTCTGCCCACATATCCTTATCAGGCGTGCCTCCCAGACCACCCTCTGTGACTAACACCTGCTCCCTGGTCCTTCCCTCTGCTGCACTCCTGTCCCCCTTTCCTTGCCTTATTTTCTTCCATAGCGCTAATCACATCATCCATACTGTGTGTTTAAGCATTGGTTTATATCTTGTCTGTCTCTGCTCTCTAGAATGTCAGCACCTAGCAGAAAGGACCTTCATCTGTTTGTTTACTGCTGTGCTTCCACTCCCTAGAACAGCATCTGGAGTTTAGTACGTGCCTAGAAAACATTTGTTGAATGAATGAATGATGAATCCAAAGTTCCTACACTCTAACTCTAGAGATAAGAGAGTCCACGTATCACTAAATTCTGGTTGCTTCCAAAACACGCAAACAGCAAAGGAAGTTTTACAAAAAATCTCTGTCCACATACAACTATGTGTATTTTAACATGTTCTCTGTATATTTTGGAGGCATTTTACTTTTTTTAGGGTAGCACGCAGGTAATTTAATTCTACTTAATGGCTGCTTCAGTTATTTTTGAGAATGAATGGGATGTTATTTCTAAAGTCTCATACATTCTGCTTGTTTACTTATAGATGGAGAGCATCCCAGCTCATCAAGACCATACCTGCTTCAGACCTGCCCCAGGTTAGGGCAAAGGTTGCAGCTGTAGAAATGTTGAAGGGTCAAAGGGCTGACCTTGGGCTCCAGAGGGCCTGGGAGGGCAACTATCTTGCTTCGGTAAGTCCAGGAGGACAAAGTGGAATCCACTCCTGCTCCCTTAAAAAAGAAAGAGAAGAATTTTTCTCCAAGTATTTGTAGAAAGACTAAGACACCTTCAGAAACTAAATTTCTATGAGAGATAACTAAACTAAAAGATTTTATTGCTTCTCAGTGTACGATACTTGATGTTTCCCTCACTTTAGAGACAGTTCTCTGTCTTGTATCCGTATGAATTAGGTACATTCAATAATCTGGCTTTGATCATTTAAACCTTCCCTTGCATAATTCAGCAACTATTTTTAATTACCACGTTTGTATCAGTTATCCCCAAAGCTGGATTTCATCCTCTCTCCCATTCCTTATTTTTAAAATATTCTAGGATCGTTGGTGTTATAATAACCCTTTAGTAGCTTATCATCTGGGATGGGGAGGTAAAAAGTACATGTGTGAAGTTATGTGAGTAGAGTTATAAAGCAGTAAAAGACTGCCTTCTCATCTAAAATGTTAAGCAGGGCTTCCCTGGTGGCACAGTGGTTAAGAATCTGCCTGCCAGTGCAGGGGACACGGGTTCAATCCCTGGTCTGGGAAGATCCCACATGCCGCAGAGCAACTAAGGCCGTGCGCCACAACTACCGCACCTGTGCTCTAGAGCCCATGAGCCACAACTACCGAGTCCGCGTGCCACAGCTACTGAAGCCCGCGTGCCTAGAGCCCGTGCTCCACAACAAGAGAAGCCACTGCAATGAGAAGCCTGCACACTGCAACCAAGAGTAGCCCCTGCTCGCCGCAACTAGAGAAAAGCCCGCGCGCAGCAACAAAGACTCAACTCAGCCAAAAATAAATAAATAAATTCATTAAAAAGAAAATAAAATGTTAAGCATACTCATTTTATCGTGTTTCCTTTTTCTTTCAGAAGCCAGATACACCTCAGACCTCAGGCACCTTCGTCCCCGTTGCAAATGAACTGAAACGGAAGGACAAATACATGAACGTCCTCTTTTCCTGTCATGTCCGTAAGGTAAGGCAAGCTTGAAACAGACCTCCTTGGAAAGAAAAGACTGATTCAGGTGAAACTGACTTAGCTATGACCACAGTAAAACAGAACAATAGGTACATAACTGGCTGCATCATCGGTGAGCTCTACCTGTATATATGGTGAGGCATTGATGGAATGGCTGAAGTGACTACAAGTTTGGGGTTAGGCTATAAAGACTAATTAGGGAAGTGAATATTTTTGGTAGCCATTTCTTTTTAAGACAGGAGAAGGGGAATCTCCCTGAGGTCAGGGATTTGTATTTTACTGCATGTATCTTTCATAGCACTTTGTCTATAGCCTACTGGTCTGGCTTGTATTTAACGGTCATTCAGTACTTTTTATACATGTTTTATTATGATTTTTTTTAAAAACAGGGAACGGGGAGAAAACGTAATTTGGAAAAGGGAGAAGGACATAGCGAGACTTGGAAGTGGGGTGGAGGGGAATTATGTGCTATGACTATATTTGCTTATCTGAAGCAGGACACATGAGGACTATTTTTTACCTGGGGATGAGAACAGTTGAGTAAGTGGAAATATGGAAGCTGGAAAGTGGAAGGAAAGGGATATAGTTGGTGCTTAAAACCTTAAAACACTTGTTTTCAAAAAATAGAGGGAAAATTGAGATAATTGTAACAGTTTAGACATATGCAAATAAATTTTAAAATACCAACGAAATGGGTGAATTTAAGAAAAATATTGCCTAGATTGACCCCAGAAATGATATTGACATAAATATGCCAATATTCCAAAGGAGGAATTAAGAAAATTATCAAAGAATTACTTATAACAAAGGTCCAGATTTAGGTGATTTTAGAGCTGTTTTGTATCACATCTTCAAAAAGTGCATAATTGCAGTATTATTCGGATCAAAATAGTGAAATATTATTTTTCAACTATAAATTTAGCCAACTTTAAAATGTTGATAACAACCAGTATTCTCAAGGTTTTAGGGAAATGCTATTGGTAGGAGTATAAGATACAGTCCTTTCGAATGGACAATTTGGCAGTACTTACCAAAATTTAAAATTCACAGACCAGGACTTCCCTGGTGGCACAGTGGTTAAGAATCCGCCTGCCAATGCAGGGGACACGGGTTCGAGCCCTGGTCTGGGAATATCCCACATGCCATGGAGCAGCTAAGGCTGTGAGCCACAACTACTAAAGCCTGCGCGCCTAGAGCCCAAGGTCCGCAGCAAGAGAAGCCACCGCAATGAGAATCCCTCATACCACAACGAAGAGTAGCCCCCGCTCGCCGCAATTAGAGAAAGCCCGTGCGCAGCAATGAAGACCCAATACAGCCAAAAATAAATAAATAAATAAATTTTAAAAAATAAATAAAATGAAATACATAGACCGCTTTATCTAGGAATTCCATAACTCAGGATTTATCCTGCAATATATTTATATATCCAAAGATAGACATATGAATAGTTTCATACATTGTAGCAGTCAAAAAACTGGGTGAAAAAACATAAGTATGCATCAGTATGTGATTGGATTAATGAATAATCGTGTGAACACAATAGAATACAGTGTACCTACTAAAATGAATGAAAGGATAAAGGTTAGAAAAGCAAAAGGACAAAATATGTGAAACTGTGGTTTTCAAGACAGTGCACATGCTGGAGGGATGGACTGGGAGTTTGAGGTTAGTAGATGCAAACTATTACATATAGAATGGATAAACAACAAGGTCCTGCTGTATAGCACAGGGAACTATATGCAATATCGTGGGATAAACCACAATGGAGAAGAATAAAAAGAATGTTTATATGTGTATAACTGAGTCACTTTGCTGTACAGCAGAAATTGACACAACATTGTAAATGAGCTATACTTCAATTAAAAAAAAAAAAATACAGTGCACATCCAGCAAGGAAAGACAGTGACCCCGAAGGATGAGAAACAAATGAAGTGAGCCCTACAATTAGCCAGTTTGCTTCCTGGAGAGAGTTCTGGTCTGTGGCATGAGCAGGGGGCCATCAAAGCAGAGCTCGGTAGGCTCCCTAACTGGAAAGACAGAGCTGCGAGCTGGGAGATACTCAGACAGCTAGAGTTTGCAGCGCAGAGTACCAGAGCAGAGAGAGTGCACAGAGAGAACTCCAGAGATCTTCAGAGGGTCCACTTCAGGTATCCAGCTGAGCAGTTCAGCACATGCATGTGAGGAAAACACCCAAGGCTTGGGAAAGAACCACCCAAAGAATTAGAGGTAACAGGGCTTCCCTGGTGGCGCAGTGGTTGAGAGTCCGCCTGCCGATGCAGGGGACACGGGTTCGTGCCCCGGTCCGGGAAGATCCCACATGCCGCGGAACGGCTGGGCCCGTGAGCCATGGCCGCTGAGCCTG